>NC_088881.1:16707421-17007421 GCF_032884065.1 Artemia franciscana
AGTTATGTATAAATGGCCCTTGAGCATTAGATGCTGATACTCGATATTTATGTCAAAGAAAATATTCTCATTTATTCTTCTTTTTGAACTTGTACGTATCGGGTATTGCATAACTCCCTGGCTTTTACCCTGGAATTTCTTATATCTATGCTGGGCTGTGCGTCTTCTTAACCTTAATGATGATCTTTCAACTTTGTAAAATGATCTTATTTCCTTTAAAGATACCAGATGACCGAAATTGCATAGAGATAAGAGTTGCTGTTATGGGAAATGTTGACGCTGGAAAGTCAACATTAATCGGTGTTCTGACGCAAGGGTCATTGGATGACGGATCTGGTGCTGCACGTGTAAATTTATTCCGACACGCTCATGAAATCAAAACTGGAAACACCTCCTCGATCAGCAATGAAATTCTAGGGTTTGATCAAGAGGTAAGTATTCTAAAAAGTTTTAAAAGCGTGCAATCTTTAATGGTAGAAAACTGTAAAAACTCGCGAAAAAGTGAGAAGTGAAATAATCAACATTACCTAAAATTGGAATTTTTAGTTTTGATCAAGAAGCCAGCTCTCCTGCTTAAGAAAAAAATCGAATTGTTGCAGATTGATACTAATTGTGAAGCAACACTTACCCTTGGTCCGCACAAAAAAAATGCTGCGATAGACAGTATTCGTCGGTTGTTTCAATGAAGTTTTATTGCTGTTATGCTCGTATAGTGTTGTCAAGTCGCCCGACTTTTACTGGCAAAACATTCAAAGTTGAAAGAGCATGGTTGAAATAAATCAGGATAATGTTTTACTCCTATGCTTTCAGAACCGAAACTGTATTGTTATATCTCTCTTCCCTTTTTTCTTAAATAATTTTGTTGAATCGGAAAGCCATAACCAGCTTCTCAGTCAACTCATTTTCAATATGAATTTCATCTTCCATTGTTGTTGCTGTTGTTTAAAAAGTCGCTCGAAAAATCGCTGAGTTGTCCGATTTAAGTTGAATATTTCTATCTTTATAACTTGCTTACAAAGCAAATAAATCCTCAAAATTGGCAATTAAATTGTGGTAATGACTTAATTTCACTCCCATGTGAACCTAGAGTTAGGTAGGATGCATCAATATAAACCGCCCTCCTTTTTTTTGAAGACTGGGAATAATTTGATTTGTGTCAATAAGTTTTTGGTTTGGAGGAGGCTGTGTCCTAATCTTTAAGATGATTTTAGCTAGAAACGTTAGGTCCTTGTAATGTCCTTTACTAGAAGAGTTAAATTCAAAATCTACCTTACGTAACATTATTTGTTTTCGACTTTCATGGGGTAATTTTTGCACTGATAAAATGAAAAAAAGGCTTTAAGACGTGGCATAATTTGTATTTATATTAAGAATCTTCTCTGTAGGGGGAACTCCTCTTTCTTTGCCAAATTTTTAATAATTAAACGGAACAAAATACATTATAAGATATTAAGTACTACTTACGACGAATATGAGAAATCTCTTTTAAATAATTAATTATCAGAGAGACTTATTTAATAAGAACAAAGATAGGTGAGCTTGTTTTCAGATTTTTGTCTTTTGACGTCAAAGTTTCTCCTCTTCAATTAGCACTTTTGAGTAGGATTATAATATAATCATGTATGAGATAAAAATATTTTATTTGTTTTGCTTTTTATATCCTATTATCAGTTTGTTATCTGGCTAGAAAAAATATATTCTGATATTGAATATCAGAGATATTCAAGTGCCCTTTAACGTGGATGAAATAAGGATGCCCTGGTAAATGAGTGAAGTATTGGGCTAAATCATGGCACCATCTAGATTGTCAGTGCCGTTGCTTGTTAAGTTGCTGATGGGATTGTTAACAAGAAAAAGTTTAGTCTTAAATTAGTTAAAATGAACCTCCAATGGCATTGAAGGCCTTCACAAGTAATTCATGTGAAGGCCTATCTAGTGGGATAAATGTAGCTCACCGTGAGCAAAGTTTAGCAGCGAAAGGCCGATCCAATGAAGAAAGCTCTCGGGATTTGTTACTTCTGTTGCCTTAGCCCTAACTTGTTACTTATGTTATGTTATGGAGATTATACATGACATAGAGTTCCAACAGTCTTTGTAAGACGAAAAGTTCTGATTTCAGATATTTTAATGAAAAGTTCAAAGTTAGCAACGTATCTCACCTTTTGAAGTAGTCCAGTTAAACTTCGCTAGTCCTTCTTAATAAGATCAATAATAAGGACCAAGGTTAATTTTTTTGTTCTATTCTTAATAATAACAAGTAAATAACGGGAAGTTTTTGGTTGTCCAGAGTGCTGCCCATAGAAAGGTAAAAACATAAGCTTATTACTTTCATATTTAAAAAACTTAAGGTTGACTCTTATTTTAGGGAAATGAAATTAATTATAGAAGTTACATTAATGCTGAAGAAATTTGCATGAAATCCGCCAAAATTGTGAAGTTTATCGACTTGGCTGGACATGAAAAATATATGCACACTACGATCCGTGGAGTCACTATCTACGCTCCACATTACGCCATGCTTGTGGTTAATGGCACTACAGGTGTTGTAGGAACCACAAGAGATCATCTAGGTAAGTTGAACCGACTAGGTTCCTAATTTGATATCCGTTCTAGTCTTGAATAGACCTGCAGATGAAATATTAAGTTTTATACAACTTGCAAGATAAGAGGCTGTTGTTCTTATTCTTGCTTTTCTATGTGTCTTGTTTGCGTTACTTTACTAAAGCTAAAAATAAAGTGCCTCAAAAAAGCTTTGTTTATTTTTAAAAAACTTCTTTTTCAGTCAATGGTTTTTCGAAAAGGGTTTTTGCAACATGGAACAAATTTTGTATTGTTTTCACCGATGGCAAAAAAGTAAAAAAAAAGTAAATGACAATAATAATCACCGATAAAATGAGGTTTTGACGGGGCTATTCACAGGCTATTTTTCCTTGGAATACTGTATGAATATGATATTTTATGTCATAAAACTAATTTTTTTAATATCGTACGCAAATCAGTCGAACGTTATATCTACCAATTTCTTTCTTTTCTGGCCCCTTCTGTAAAAAAATTGCTGTTCTCCTCCCTTGAATACGAAAGTGGAAATAGGATCTGTGTTGCTATGTCTGTGAAAAAAAAATTAGCCTGGTCCATCTGACAGGTTTTTGAAGCCTTGTTTCAAATGGAATTAAGCCTGCATTTCAGTCTCTACAACGGGAAAGCCACAGGCTCCTCCTGGCCTCAGAAACCCCCATCCTAATTTTTGCAGAAAGATATGCATCTTCCATCTTGTTTGAACCATAATTTTAACCCAGTAAAGATCGAACCACGGCCTGTAAAATCTAAAATTATTGAGAAAAAACACGACGTAAATGAAACTAGTGAGAGTAAGTGAAATTTCGCAATTACCACTAATTAAAAAAAAAAAGATTTTCTTTAAATTTTTTTAAGGACCGTCTTGACTCTTCTACTCTTATTTTACCAGCCTCTCCCTTTAGCACTGGAGGGGGGGATGTAAAGTTTGTGGTGTGGTGTAAGGTGCCATATGGTACCGAAAAGGGTAATTTTGGTGCCGTTTCTGAAGTAGAAATGCTAGGAAACATATACAGCCCACAATTGAAATTATTATCGTTGAAAGTCCTTCACCGGAGGTTCACAAGTATCATGGTTGTAGCAATTGCTGCGATATAGTAAAGAACGGACCACGGCCCGTATTTCAATTTACAAAGCGTATTCATTACTTCTGTTCTTTCAGATCTGCTCGCTACAATAAGTCTAGTACAATTTGGAACTCGCAAGTCTCATTGCCATTCGTCTCTCCTGACACACCAGTGAACTAGTATGTCCTTAAAAAATTTACTATGACAAATAATCATCGTTACCTGTAGTGAACGACCCAACTTCAAAGGGTTTCACATGAGACAGGCTAATTATGACTTCATTTATAACAGTATGCCCTCCATTTTCTAGCTAGATCTGTAGACAAAGATTTAAAATAAATATAGTCGAATGAGATATTCTCTCATTGACTTCTTAATGAGAACTGCTAATAGCAGTATAAACATCGCTCAAGCAACTTAAATTTTATTCTGTTGGCTATAATTGTATAAGACCGGTCCAAATCTCAAGTTCAGTTCGCTGTAACAGGTGTCATAGTCTTTGCTGAAAAATAAAGATCAGTAAACGAGGCTAATTGAATTTGGTTCGCTCTGATTATCAAAGAAAATCCTATATTTTCTGTAGGCCTGTCCAGAAGTTGTAAAGTACTCTTGTATATACTTATTCATTGTAGCATAAAAATGTCAACAAACGGGCCTGATCCGTCTCAACGCCGAAGCCGTTAAGTAGTCCTTAAAATTGGGTAATGAAATGCAGGGAAGATGAAAAAGCCGTTTGAGGTCTTATAAGAACCGATAGGTAACTACTGATTCAGGGTTTGGTGTCCACAGGATGCTAGAATATCCAATTATAACTGCAAGTAATAATTAACTTAGTTCGTGAAAGCGGATCAAAAAAAGGAACTTTTGCCATGTTTGCTCATTCTTTTTATATTTTCTAAAGTTTTAATTAATCATCATCAGTTTCTTTAGATAGTAGATACTAACAAATTTAAATATAAAAGGCTTATAATACATAAAAAAGCTAACACTGCAGTCTGTTTTGTACTTGTGAATTTCTTATAATTGTGTGTTATCCTTGGTCTGTGAACAACAATAATAGTAAATAGTTAATTAGTGTTAATAATAATTAAGCTCTGGAACGAAACCTTTACATATGCTTTATCTATAATAGTTTATAATTCTCCTATTGCAGGTTTGGCTTTTGCTCTAGAAGTTCCTGTATTCGTTGTCATCACAAAGGCAGATTTGGCGTCGCCTCATACTTTAAATGAAACATTAGAACACCTGGAACGTCTTCTGAAGTCCTTTGGTATCAGAAAAGTTCCCTTGAGGTAATATTTAGTCATAGTTCGTAATGGATAAATCTTTTTCTCGCGTTGCCGTTATATTTAGCGGAAAACTGCTTGAACATTTCTAAAAAGGAATTATGTATTCATTAAAACTGGCTAAGAGCAAATAATTTGAAGCAAAAAAAAATTGTAAATGGGTAAATAATAACTAGAGGGGAACTAATAGAACATAGGAGCAAATTTGAATGTTAGAATCTCATTAAGGTTGTGTATCAGCTAACGGCTGGTAAAGTCCAAAGATAAGCATGTCTAATTTGAAATTAGCCCTTTCTGAAAAATGTCATCTTGAAATGAATAATTTACAAGCAGAAATCCAACTTGACTCTCTTCAATAATAAGCCATATTAATGCTTTTATTAAAAAAAAATTTAATTTGACACCGACCCAGAATTCAATCAATCTTATTCCTTAGTTAAAATAGGGTTTAGTTAGTAGGTACTATTTCGTTTTCGTATTCTTTGTTTGATTAGCTATCGTAGCGCTAAAATATTAACGCTATACTATGCTACTTTTACAATCACAATAAAATACGAAATGAGGAAAAAAGATCACTTGTTAAATACGCTTGCAAAATATGGCATGAAGGGGTTTGCAAGTTCTTACGGCACTTAACGGGCTTTAGTTTCTTGTTATGCCTAGTAGTTCTGCTGATCTGTACAGATGGTGGAAACATAGATCGGTGTTTCTTATTTACTAATAGTGTTTTTCCAAAATTCATTGTTAAATCATGTCTTCGATCGAATAATGTGGGAAAGTTCAAGACCACTTTCGTAGTTGCTGAAGTGGATTCCTACTGCTATTTGAATAAAAATGCTGTTTAAAATTACTTTCATCGCTGTATCTAATACCATGTGGGCAGGGTTGCAGCTTGGCTTTGAGTATTTTCGGGGGGGGGGAATAAAAAAAATGTGCCGACAGATGCTGAAACATAAGCGAAAATAAACTAAAAACATAAGCTAAATTCCAAGCTATTGGTGCTGCTGCATGCAGACACCTTGGAACTATACCCTCCCCCCCTATCTGCTCCCCTCCACGTGGGTTCAGTAAATGCCTTCGGTAAATTGTTTGTCATAGTTTCTGGAGACTGTTTCGACAATTTCGCCTATTTTATTTAATTCACTTGAAGCTAAAAAAAAATGTTATCCTCCAACAGAGATCTTGTTATACTTGTATCTCAGACTTCACGGCTTAGTAGAACTGTATGACCTAATCCGGTAGAGCTTTAGTGGGTCTAACTTTTTTTTATTTGAAGTAAAATGTAATATAATCTGTGCCAAGTTAACAAGGACTTGGATTAAAGTTAACAAGAATGAATAAAAAAGAAATGATCTAAGTATCTAAAAACAAGAATCCGGTAGTTGGCTTCAACAACTTTTGTTTTAATCATGTTTTTTCTAATTTTGCTTGAACAGTGAAAGGGGTCTTATTTGGAATCATTTTTTTTAGTTTTCTTTTTATTCATGCGGTATCTAGCCGTAGTAGTTGTTTGCTAGTAATAGTTGTATGAAACACTAAAAGTACATTCCTTTTTTTTTTTACGGCGAAGCCCAACTACTTCTTACGTACGTTTTGAGTATTCTGTCTAACAGTTCGTGGTAACGAATTGTAGTAAGGAGCGACCCGGCTCAATAGTAAATGAAACTCTAAAAAACGGAATTTCGATGCTAAAAGATATATCAAAAGAATCGGATTTTTATGCTGATGTTAAATATATAAGTTTCATCAAATTTAGTCTTTGTCATCAAAAGTTACGAGCCTGAGAAAATTTGCCTTATTTTGGAAAATAGGGGGTAACACCCCCTAAAAGTCATAGGATCTTAACGAAAATCGCACCATCGCATTCAGCGTATCAGAGAACTCTATAGCAAAAATTTCAAGGTCCAATCTACAAAAATGTGGAATTTCGTATTTTTTGCCAGAAGACAAATCACGGGTGCGTGTTTATTTGTTTTTTTCCCAGGGGTCATCGTATCGACCAAGTGGTCCTAGAGTGTTACAAGAGGGCTCATTCTAACGGAAATAAAAAGTTCTAGTGCCCTTTTTAAGTGACCAAAAAAATTGGAGGGCACCTAGGCCCCCTCCCACGCTCATTTTTTCCCAAAGTCAACGGATCAAAATTTTGAGATAGCCATTTTGTTCCGCATAGTCGAAAACCATAATAACTATGTCTTTGAGGATGACTTATCCCCCACAGTCCCTGGGGGAGG
Source organism: Artemia franciscana (assembly GCF_032884065.1). Classification (NCBI taxonomy): domain Eukaryota; kingdom Metazoa; phylum Arthropoda; class Branchiopoda; order Anostraca; family Artemiidae; genus Artemia; species Artemia franciscana. The sequence goes on from NC_088881.1 coordinate 16,714,580, forward strand.
GGCTGCAAGTTACAAACTTTGGCCAATGTTTACATACAGTAATGGTTACTGGAAAGTGTACCGACGTTATCAGGGGGATTTTTTTGGTTTGGGTGTGGGGTTCAGGGGAGGGGTCTATATGGGAGGATATTTCCTTGGAGGAATATTTCATGGGGGAAGAGAAATTCAGTGAAAAGGGCGCAGGACTTTCTAGCATTACTATAAAAAAAAACAATGAAAATATAAATATGAAAAAGTTTTTTCAGTTGAAAGTAACGAGAAGCATTAAAACTTAAAACGAACAGAGATTATTACGCATATCAGGGTATTAAAATACTTTAGCATAAAGAGCGAGGCATTTAGGAGGAGATAAATACTTCGCTCTTTATGCTAAAAATTTTTAAGTAATTTCAACTATTTATTCTACGGCCTTTCTGATTCAGGGGTCATTCTTATAGAATTGGGACAAAACAAGATTTAGTGTGAAGAGCGAGGTATTAACGAGGGGACCAACCCCCTCGTATATAATCAACAATATAAGAAAATAAAAGTTTGTTACGTAAGTTAATTCTATTTTTTTTACTAACGTTCGTTAAAAATTAAAAGATCTAGTTGCCTTTTTAAGTAACCGAAAAATTGGAGGGCAACTAGGCCTCCTTCCCCACCCCTTATTTCTCAAAATCGTCTGATCAAAACTAAGATAAAGCCATTTAGCCAAAAAAAGAATTAATATGCAAATTTCATTTTAATAATTTATGTACGGAGAGCCAAAATCAGACATGCATTAATTCAAAAACTTTCAGAAATTAAATAAAAAAGACAAGTTTTTTGAAATGAAAGTAAGGACCGACATCAAAACTTAAAACGAACAGAAATTACTCCGTATATGAAAGCGGTTTTTCCTCCTCAACGCCCCGCTCCTTGCGCTAAAGTTTGATTCTTTCTCGCAACTCAACTTTTTAAACAATAAAAAACTTTAGCGTAAGGAGCGGGGCGTCGAGGAGGAAAAGCCCCTTTCATATACGGAGTAATTTCTGTTCGTTTTAAGTTTTAATGTCGCTCCTTACTTTCATTTCAAAAAACTTGTTTTTTTTATTTAATTAATCACAAGAATGAAATGGTGTTTGTATTTCTTCTTCAAGTTAAAGCTTCTCTTCTGCTTCAGGATAAAGAAAGCAGAGAAGTATTTTTATATCCCGGGATGAAAACTACAGAAAGTTTGTATAAAAATTCTAAAGTTGGTTTTGCTTCTTTTCTTATGCAGATTCAAAATGTATGATCTGAAATTTTAGATATTCGAAATGAAACCATGTATTGATCAAATCTTTTCAAAGACACTTAAGTAGAAAATGGGATTGCTACACTTTTTTAAAACCCAAATCACTAAAAAATCTTAAATCTTTATGATTGTGGTATAACCTGAGCCCGTTTGAATTCCGTTATTTCCGTGACTCGTCGAGATCTGAATCTTGCAAATATTGCAACCAGACATGTAAAGAAAAGGATCCTTCCAACCCTGCCAAATTTTCAACGGAAAGGATTCTCAATCACTATAATTAGACGGCTAAAGTGAACCAGTTACTCTACCAACAACCCTCCCAAGGCTTGTGGATTTTCACATCTTATTTCACTGGAAGTATGCTAGAAATTTCAAACGTTATCATTATAGGCGCTAAGCAGACCAATGCCCTCCAACATCATCCGTAACCAACAATTTTTCAGCACAGATGAAGACCCGGTATTTTCTGCTATCGGCTTGGAAATCGGGGGGTACGTTCAACCACTGAGACAAGAGTATATTTGTTTTTAGAGGTGTAACCCCTTCTCCGACCCTTGTGTATAACTTCTTTGATTAGCTTGAAACCTTAAGGGTAGGAATATTTCGGCATAAAACTTTCGGGGGATATTTTCTGAGATTTGAGCACTTCTGAGTCCTATCTACCTCCTGCACAATAGTATGGAGATCTGTCTAGAATTTAATTGTGGCATTTCTACAGTAAACTGAATTTCTGGCAAAAAATTTGACTTCCGATCGCTGGCCTTTTTTTGGCTGTGATAGTATTAGGCTATGAATGTGTTAAAGTTGCGATCGATCAAAGGATGAAACTTCGGAGTCAAGATGGTAAAAGTAAGCACTCTAATATTTCTTGGGGAGTTTCTATAGTTATCTATCCAGCAACTTTCAAGCGATTCCCACGCTTTCGACTTTTCAATCACTTTTCCAGCAAGCTATCACAGAAAATACCAGTACCTGTAGATCCCAGATAAATCAATCAAAGCATATTAGTCGGTTTTAGCAGTCTCCCGTTTGATGACTTGACATCTTTGCTGCACCTTGGGCCAAAACTGTCCTTTATTAGCCTATTTTAATCCTCTGGAATGAATCCTTATGGTAGCATTGTCAAGTATTGTATGATTGGAGGTATACAGGTGCTCTTTGAATACTTCAAACACATCTAGCCCTTCCAACGCCAACAATGCGGTTTTTGTTGCTATCTCTGCAATAAGTGCATGTTTATCTAGTAACAAAGAATAATTTTTGCTGAAAATAAGGATTAGAAATTTACAATGGGTAAGGTTGAATATGGATAAGGATAAGACACTGCAATCTCAGGGGGTGTGAGAGCCATTGTAGCCCAACTCTTATCTGTGGTAATGTCTTCATGTTTTTAATTTTATTTTATTATTCATTTTAGTTTCTGGTCATTTTGAGTTTAACACCTGTTATATTACTTTATTTTGCTCTTTTGGTTTTTAGATGGCTTTTTACTTTTCTTTCTAAAGCTTTTTTTTAATTAATTTAATCGGTAAGGCCTTGTAAGGTTTAAAACAGGACTTATTTTAAAGGTGCAATTTGCCCTTAGTTCCCCAGATGCCAGGGCGCTTAGATGAAATTAAATGACAGTGTTTCTTCTTCTGTTTATTTCCTAGTTACGTCTTAATTTTTTTTTCTTTTTTTTTATAGAGTTGAAGATGAAGATACAGTCATGACTGCTGGAAGAGCTGTAGATGGCCAGATTGTGCCCATTTTTGCTGTTTCTAGCGTATCTGGCTATGGATTAGATCTTCTGAAGCAATACTTACATTTACTGTCACCTCTTACTGCCAGAGAACGGGAGAAAATGATGCAGGTTTGTCCCTTTTTTCTGGTTGTAATTCGTTTCGTTTTTTTATGTACTTACAAGTCATGTCTCGTCTTTGTCACATTTCTTTTTTCGTACTTTATTCACATTGTAGTCTACCTATAATCAACTACCTGTTTTAATGGGTGGACGACCCTTTGTAAGGAACTACGAAAACTAGTCCAAGGCTCTCTAATAAAAAAAAAGCTGTATTGCAGCAAAATGCACCGTTTTACTTTTGCCCTCCCCTCCTCCCGAGTCTTTGGGAAAATCCTCAGAAAAGGTTCCTTGAAAAGCTAACTAAAGACAGTCGCTTAGATGAAATTTTTCTTTGGTTTGGCCTCACTCATCTACCGCCGGGTATGTCAGACGGGAAAATACTTTCTTAAAGCCATTATATAAAAGAAAAGGCATGTGTATGCAATCAACTTGCTTTAAACGTTCGCATCTTCAGAAAGGTGTAAAATCTGCAGACTATCCCTAAACTATGAAGTCAATAAAAATTATCGGTTCCTGATTTGTGTTAAATGATTTGCAGTAGCTGACAAATAACTAAAAAAGAAAAAAAAAATAATGCGTCAATAAATAATTATGATAAGGATACAGGTAAAAAGCGTATATAACTGCAATAAAAATAAAGTGTATATAACTGCAATAAAAATAAAGTTAAAAATATTAATTTGTTATAATGTTAGATTTGTCTTGATAGCCTATTATTATATAATAGTGAAAACATGAAATTATAAATTGTATCCACAGTAAAGTGTATCAATTCAATTTTTCAGTTATCAAGTTTTGACCCTAAAAACTTAGTTTTTAGGGAAATTATGAACTTTATTAACGTATCGTTGCTTAATTCTCAATAATGTTGTTGTGAACTTAATCAACAATAGGTGAAAAACTCAAGTTTGTAAAAATATATGTCTGCCAGAATTCTCAAGATATACGATACAACAATACGACAAGTTATTGGGTAGCTTTTACTCATTGACTCAAATCAGAATCCATGGATCGACATGCATAGAACATTATAGTACGGATACTAAAAACCCCGGACCGTCAATCATCGGAAACCAATGAGGGGGTTTTATCAATAGGTGTTTCGCTGAAAATGACAGAAAGTGACTATAAAGCTGCTTCCACACTACGCATGTCACTTTCTGCGATAAGTGGCTAAATTTTGGCTAGATTGTAAAAATCTATAAAATCATCAGTATCATCACCTACGTCTACCACAATCATCTTAAGCAACCTATTCTGCATTATAAATGTAGAAGCAACTGGATGGCTTGTGATGAAAAAACTGTGTAAAATGGTTTTTGGGCTACTATTGTTAACTCATTTTCAAAATTTATTAATTTCTCATTCAGAGATACTATCCTATTTCTACCATGTTCATTCTTTCGTAACTTAACATTAACTTATGTAGCAAAAACCTATATATGGAGTTTGGGGTTGTTGCTTTCCATATCTGTTCGATGATTATGTGGATGTGTATGGCTTTTGTAGGGTTCATTTACACCTGGTGACCAACGAAATTGAAAAAAAGAAAAATCTGCTATAGGATAAAGATAATAACGTGTGTTTCATCCTCCCTTCTATGGACACATGGGGTTATTTTCTCCATTTTAGTGGCAATATTCGTAAGTTGTTAAAAATATAAAATCTCTAAAAAAGTAGAGAAGAATTACTTGGGAGTCAAAAAGTATATCAAAAAGTAATAAGAGCACAATCCTGGAAATATATTAGTTTGAAGTTCGTTGGACTGACAAACTTTCAAAGCAACGACCTGGATAAAAATGGGTTTAATCGAAAAATTCGTCAAGACAGTTTTACTACGTAAAAATCTCTGACCTATTGCGAACGGGCATCTTCCTTTTTGGGGAAGTCAGGAGGGTAATTTAGAAATTTCAAATGGCAATATAAATCGTTCTGTATTTGGGATCTAGAAAGAAAAAGAAGTAGGTTTCGTATAAAAAGATTCATAAGACGCTGTTTCTCCTTTTACCCTTTGGCTTATTTGCTTTAATTTTGATCCTAAAATATTTAAAATTTTTCTTTTGGATTATTGTTCCAAAAAGCATGTCAGACTAAACATTATTTGACCTGATAGTTACCAAAAATTTAACATAATGGGGGATTTCGTGTTAAATATGGAAGTACTCTCTTTCCCTTCCTTTATCAATCTAAATCTAATGCTAATTTAGTTCTATGGTTTGATCTCTTACTATTTTTCATTTTAGATAATTTGGCAGAACCCTTTTTTTTTAGATTATATAAATACTATCTTTCATTCCTTCTTTTTCACAGAATTCAAATCTGTGCTATTTTAGTAAGGCTTTGACTATACATTTTTATAATAGCCCCAGCGTACCCTTAAAAAGAGACATAAGCTTCTTAAAGGTTATGTCACAATATTTTCTTCTATGGCATACTAACCATGATGCTCTGGTCCTGAAATATTGACTTATTATCCATGGATACCCAGCTGATTAAAACATAAAAGGTGTTTTCTTGCCTAGTAGGAAAGTAGTCAAGTGAAACTATAAAAAGAGGGCCAAGTCTCGGCATTTGAGCAACAGAAATGTTTTGACACCAAAATGGTCAGAAAGATATGCTTGATAACTTATGCAAAATCGACCCAAACCAGCCGTTCAGAAATACCCCTGTTTCAGGGAAAGGGGGGGGGGATCAGGGAGACCGAAAATGACATCATAATTGGAGAAAATTCCATCACTTAGTACCCCATTTCTTCATTTTTTCCAGTATTATATAATTATAATACCACAAATGGTATTTTTACCCCTTCTGACCTCGCCTATGGTGAAAATGGGGTACTAAGTGATGTAGTTTTTCCATTCTCATGTCATTTTTTGTCTCCTCGGACACAAATTAATAGGAAACCCAGATCCAGAAAATATTGCAGAAATTTAAGTTAGATTTTCTCCCTTTTTTCTCTGAAAAAGGTGTATATCAGCACAACTGATTTTGGATGTGCTATTAAGCGATTTTCTCTGAAAATTTTGGTGCCAAAAATATTTCTGTTGCTCAAATGTCGGCTCAAAATCGTATTTTTTCTGGACTAAAGGGACTTTATCGTACCATAACAGAAGGCGATTTATAGAAATAATATTTATAAGTTTTGCTTGGGAATAGTTTTTTTTAGAATTTAAACAAGCTTAAACTACAAGGATAACAGTATCTAGCTAAATAATTTTATTTTATTTTGCATTTAGTGCATAAATTATGCTAGGGGGTTTTGAATTAGACGTGCTCTGGTTCTTTTGTACTAACAACGATTTGTCTCCTTTAGTCTTTTGATGAAATAGATTATTGTGCAACAGAGAAACGGGTTTATCATTTTGGGGACAAAAAATTAGACCCAGGAGGATTTCTGCTCCTATCTAAATGTCCTTCTGTTAAATTGCTTAAATATTTGTTAAATATTATTGTGGATGGTGTCTCTGAACAACTGATACCTCTTTTGTATTCTGTTTCTTTAGTTCAAATGTCGTTTCTTTAACTGTGCATCCAAAACGTATTGTAAATAGTATATTGAAATAATTGCAAGTTTATTTCCTAGAAGTGGAGCTTACGTGGAGTTTCTTCTTTGCTTTCAAAAGCAAAGATGCTTTCAATTTTTTTTTTTTTTTTTTTTTTTTTTTTTTTTTTTTTTTTTTTTTTTTTTTTTGGCCTTCCTTAGTTGACACCGAAAGTATCGTCATTAAATCTCATTATTATTTTAGGAGCCACCTGAATTTCACATTTATGAAATTGTTCGTTTACCAAAAGTTGGCACAGTCTTGGGAGGGCTTGTACGAAGAGGTGTTTTGACAGAAGGAAGTGAACTTCTCGTCGGTAGGTAAAACTATAAAAGTTGGAAAAGAGGCTAGAGGGGAATGTGGTGTCCTTGTAAGCTTAAAAATCTTTTTATGATAAATCTGAGTTTATTGAGAGTAGTAAATGTTGAGACATTATCTTGGATTCGATAGGAAGCAAATTGCTTAGCGTTGTGGTAAGCAACGCTAAAATCTAAATCTTTTTTAACACATAGATAAAATCTTTTGGCATTAAGCCTTAAAGGCTTTTTTGTAACAGATTCGCTATTATTGTCTATTGATTTAGTAAAACTTTTTGTTTGATCGTTTTAATTAAATCCGTGTATAAAGAATTTTATGAATATTCCCCCAATTCCCTGTTAAAGAAATATTATGATTTAATGTGAAAATCATAATATTTATGTAAATATGGACTTAGGGGAATATTCGTTAAATTCAAAATATAATAATAGACTATCAAGCTTACCTAAGCTATGGATGTCAGGTGACTGATTTTTCAAACGATAATTTCGACAGGGCCTGTGCCTGTCATCATCAGGTTTAAATTCAAATTTCTTGCCAGAAAGTAAGATCACTAAATAAATAAAACTAAAAAGTGAACATCACTAATAATGAGCCGAACCTGGAATTATTGTTGTGCCATGGCCCGAAAAATTAAACAAAATATTTTAGTTTAAAGTTCGCATTTTAATATTGGTGGTGTGCAGAGGACGGTCCTTAGACATAGGGCCGAAGTATCAACTGAATTGAATTCAACTGTCTTGAGAAAATTTTCCCTGTTGTTTTTGTGTGTGTTCGTTTGTTATGGAAAGGCAGTGTGGTTTCCGTTGCTATTTAAGAAATGAAAAATTTGGCCTTATGAAAAATAGAAAGGATATAAAGACCAGTCATCCCCGTCTCCGCTTTGGCTAATAACTGATAATACAAATTTCAGCATATAGAAGAACTTAGGTAAGGGTCTTATCCTTATATCTTGTAACAGAAGAAAGTGATGAAAATAATATTGTTGATGTTATGGCAGGAACGAAAATTTGTGACTAGATTAGTACCTAGGGAGAAGTTAAGCATGGGTGTGTTTTATCCGATTTTAAGTGGGTTAAATAAAAAAAACTAATTTTTTTAGCTGAAAGTAAGGAGCGACATTAAACTTAAAACGAACAGAAATTACTCCGTATATGGAATGAGTTGTCCCCTCCGCAATCCCTCGCTCTTTACGCTAAAGCTTTTAATTGTTTTAAAAAGTAGAATTGTGGCAAAGAGTCAAACTTTAGCGTAAAGAGCGAGGGATTGCGGAGGGGACAACTCATTTCATATACGGAGTAATTCCTGTTCGTTTTAAGTTTTAATGTCGCTCCTTACTTTCAGCTAAAAAATTAGTTTTTTTTTATTTAATTTCTGAACGTTTTTGAATTAATGCATGTTTGGTTTTGGCTCTCCGCACATAAATTATTAAAATGAAATTTGTATATTAATTCTTTTTTTTGGCTAAATGGCTTTCTCTTAGTTTTGATCAGACGATTTTGAGAAATAAGGGGTGGAGAAGGAGGCCTAGTTGCCCTCCAATTTTTCGGTTACTTAAAAAGGCAACTAGAACTTTTAATTTTTAACGAACGTTTTTATTAGTAAAAAATATACGTAACTTAAGAATTAACTTACGAAACAAACTTTCATAACCTTATATTTTTATTATGTATACGAGGGGGTTTGTACCCTCGTTAATACCTCGCTCTTTACACTAAATCGTAAGTTTTGTCCCAATTCTTTAAGAATGACCCCTGAATCAGAAAGGCCGTAGAATAAATAGTTGAAATTACTAAAAATACTTTAGCATAAAGAGCAAGGTATTTATCTCCTCCTAAATACCTCGCTCTTTATGCTAAAGTATTTTTAGAACCCCTCATATGCGTAATAATCTCTGTTCGTTTTAAGTTTCAATGCTACTTCTTCCTTTCATTTGAAAAAACGTTTTCATGTTTATTTTTCATTGTTTTCTTATAGTAATGCTAGAGAATCCTGCGCCCTTGTCATTGAATTTTTCTTCCTCCATGACAGATTCCTCCAAGGAAAGATCCTCCAACATAGCCCCCTCTCCTCAGCCCCACCCCCAAACAAAATAAAATCCACCTGAAAACGTCTGTACACATCCCAATAACCATTACTATATGTAAACACTGGTCAAAGTTTGTAACTTGCAGCCCCTCCCCCAGGGATTATGGGGGAGTAAGTCATCCCCAAAGACATAGTTATTATGGTTTTCGACTATGCTGAACAAAATGGCTATCTCAAAATTTTGATCCGTTGACTTTGGAGAAAAAATGAGCGTGGGAGGGGGCCTAGATGCCCTCCAATTTTTTTTTTGTCACTTAAAAAGGGCACTAGAACTTTTCATTTCCGTTAGAATGAGCCCTCTTGCGACATTCTAGGACCACTTGGTCGATACGATGACCCCTGGGGAAAAAAAAAAACAAACAAATAAACACGCACCCGTGATTTGTCTTCTGGCAAAAAATACAAAATTCCACATTTTTGTAGATAGGAGCTTGAAACTTCTACAGTAGAGTTCTCTGATACGCTGAATCTGATGGTGTCATTTTCGTTAAGATCCTATTACTTTTAGGGGGTGTTTCCCCCTATTTTCCTAAAAAAGGCAAATTTTCTCAGGCTCGTAACTTTTGATGGGTAAGACTAAACTTGATGAAACTTATATATGTAAGATCAGCATTAAAATGTGATTCTTTTGATGTAGCTATTGATATCAAAATTCAATTTTTTAGAGTTTTGGTTACTATTGAGCCGGGTCGCTTCTTACTACAGTTCGTTACCACGAACTGTTTGATAATTTTGATGGATTTGGTACAAATACTGTGAAAGAGCATGACATTAAATGGGGCGATAAAACACCACTAAATTTAGATTATGGATAAGATCTGGGAGTCTGGGACACTAGCCAAATAAATGAATTTTTTAGGCTTTGAGAATTCAAGGTACGATATTTGGTTTCAAGATTGATGTTGAATACACCCAAGTTGCTACTTGCTTAAATTAAGAATAAGTGATAAATGGATTCTGAGATAATTGACTTCACACAAGGTGAGGAATGTTTTTTCGCAGTTGAAAAAAAACTTAAGAAAATAGGAAGATATATCTTAGAATAATGATTAGAATGCTAGAAGCCACTGTGATTATAATTAAGAAATGAAGTACTTAACCGTGGGCGCTCATTTGACAGAATTTACGTCAAATAAAAAGGTCACAAAAAGGGCAATACGTTTATACTATCTAGGAATAGAATGAAGGAGCAGATAAGTAGTACGTGTCACCTCTGGAATTTAGGTTGCCCGAATTCATGCTTTCTGGAATCCAGCAGAGGCCAAACGAGAAGAAGGATATCCTCTGATAGTATCGAAGAGATCGTAAAGGACGATATACATGAGTAGAGCTTTCATAAAAGGAAGTAAACAGGGAAATTGAATGAAGAGTTCTACGAGAAGAGTTTGCCCTTCTATCTTGGCCGAAGGGGAACCTGGATTTTACGACGAGTCCTCAGTAGTAGCGATAAGCATTGAAGATATATTTAAAGAGCCCAAGACCTTTGATAGTGCCTTGATTTGAATATATTTATTGAATGCACTTAAATCATAGCTAATTTGTTTTTTTACGAATGATTTCTGCAGCCTGAATGGAGCATTACAAAAATCGAAAATGTTGATTTTTCGAAACATGACTTACGATTTATTGAAACATGACGAGTCAGTAAGTATTTTTTAGCACAGATTTGTATCCAGACTGATCGAGATACTCGATCTTCTACTGGTAATTTGTAAGATTTCTCAGTAAAACGTCGTTTTCTGTTAATGGTAACGACTATCTTTGCTTCCAGCCGAATTCTATGTTTTACATATGGGAAAGATACATACTTCACGTATACTGCTACTACTACTAAAAGATCACTGCAGCACCAAGCTGCCTGAGGCCGACACATCAACGCACGCTCCTCCTCCAATCCAATCTATTCAAAGCCTTCCTCTTTACACCCTCCTGGAAGTTTCGCATTAATTCCCATTTCGCTTTTTGGCGGACGATCTGCTTTTTGTTTAGCCCTAGGTGGTTGGCCAAAAAGGACAATCTTTGGCAATTTGTCATCCTTCTTCTGTGAACGTTCCCTAGCAATCTCAACTTTTCTGTAATTATAGCCCTAGAAAGTGAAATTTAACCATACCTTCCGCACAGCCTACTGTTTGAAATACAGTCGGTCACTGAGTACCCAAAACAATCCGTTGGCAATTTCTCTGGAAAAACATCTATCAATTCTTCCTTCGTTTTTCTGAGCGTCCATGCTTCAGAACCATACTTTACCCTGTCATCACTGTAGCTACCAATATTTTTATCTTGGTTCGCAGACTTGTCTTCCAATTCTTTCAAATTTTTTCTTACGGTGGAAAAACACTCTGGACCTCGGCTTTTATACTTATAACATCTTCACCGCGCCCATCGTCTTTTCTAATAATACTGTCCAGGCACGTGAAGCTCTCCACTTGATTGATCTCTTCTTTACCCAACGTCACCGTTTTATCCTTGCTTATTTTTAGCCCTTGTGACTTAGTCTTCTTAACATTAATTTTCAAACCTATTCTAGCACCCTGATGTCGTAAAACATTCAGTTTGCTCTCACTTTCCTCTTGGATGCTTAAATCATATATAATCTAAGTCAAGGAAATTTTTACTTCCCTATTTGATTCTGTCTTCTCCCATTGCCTTTGCTGTCTTGGTTAAGACAGAATGCATCAAAATGATCCATATAAATGGGGATAGAACACAACCCTGCATAACTCCTGATTTAATACGAAACTAACTACTAACCCCATTTCCTACCTTAACTAGATCAGTATTATTTTCATACATACCACATCACTTTAATGAACTTGTCTTGTATGCCATACGAGGATAAGACCTTCGCTAAAGATCTTCTGTCAGCTGAATCAAACGCTTGCTCATAATCTATAAAATTAAGGACTAAAGGTGTTTCATGTCTAAAGCGCTTCTGAATTATTAATCTTAGAGTGGAAATTTTGTCAAAGGGCAGAAAATTTTCTGCCCTTTCTAAAACCGCACTGTTCTTCTCTAAAATTTGGTCTACATCATCTCTAAGTATAAAAAATTTCATCATACTAAGTAATTTGTGCTACCTACAGAAACCAGGCTAATACCTCTACCACACTCACTCTTATTACCTTGCGTATATAGGGGTCTTGTTAGGGTTTTCCTAAAATTGCTTGGTATTTCTCGTATAGGATGGCAGTGTAGGCTCAAATTAGCTATTGAGTGGTATTTAGAAAGTCTTTGTAATGTTCAACCGAAGTACCGTGGGAAATTTATACAGTTGAATGCTAGTTTACCTTTTAGACGACGACATCTAGTGACTTTCAGTTTTGCTCTACTGTTGTCTGTTATGTTTTCGGTTATAGGCCGTTATAGAGTATATGGTGGTATTGATATAAGCTGTATTTAAAATCAAACTATGCGTCACTATCGAGAGAAAGGGTATTACTTTTTTATTAGTTCAAAGAGCTTTATTGCTACCCAAAGGAAATCTGTTTCTGCCGTTTTCGTAATGTTTTCGTTTTTATTACAATGAATGAATGTCTGCCATATGGATTCTAAAACTTCTGTGTTGAATAATTTTTCAGTTTCACCTGTTTTTGATGTTCAAAACCTTTCTTGTATCATTTCGTTCATAGTGGCCAAGGGAAGCATCTTGACTGCTTTTTTAGCGCTTTAGCGGTCTTTACTTGTAAAGACGGCTGAGGAAAAACAGGCTCATAGCAAGTTTGATTATTATTTTATCTAACTAAAAATACATGATAGAACTCTTTTCAAAGAACTGTTTCGAATCTTAGAAGTAGAAAAAAATTCCATGCGGGAACTTCAAAACACCGTCCTACTATAACCAAAAAAAAACTTGGATATAGACAAGTTGGATGAAAGAAATATTTCACAGTTTTCTTAAAGCGTCAAGTAAATGAAACTGTCAAAGAGGCTTTCAGAACTGGTTAATTCTGACTTTGAGACGACACAGTAAAAGTACTGAAATCCGAGCCAAATGGGGGAGGGGGGTTGAATTAGTAATTTTATGAATCCAGATAGGATTAATGAGCTAATCATAACTATTTTATATCTAATAAGAGGAAAGATTTCTTGAAGATGTCTGTGATCCTTACTTTTAATTATGATTCTTATCGCAAAATATTTTTATCGTGACTCTTATATTTTAGTAACATCATCATTATTTTTAGGGCCCTTCGTTGATGGAGAATTCCAGCGTGCTCGAATATCCTCCATTCATAGAAACAAACAACCGTATAGAGCTGTGTATGCAGGTCATAGTGCATCTGTGGTACTCGACATGGAGTTTGACGACTTAATACGTAAGGGGATGGTATTACTGTGCCCAATGGCAAAACCAGAAGCAACTTTTCACTTCAGTGTAAGTTTCTCTAAAGCATTTTTTAAGTTTGGCTTATCGCTTCTCGTCTTGTTAATTTTAGCTTTTTAACTTCTTGTCTCTAACCATAATATGTGATAATATTAAAAGAAAAACACATCTTTTTGCTACATCTATCCAATACGATGGCTTGCATTCCTTAATTTTTCGGTGCAATCAGATATTATAATTCATTCACTTTGAACTTCCTCTCAGTCAGATAATATCAAACATAGTTTAACTGGTCCTTTTTCATAAATATTTACAAAATTTGTGAGTCTCTGCATGCTGTAAACACTATTCAGTCCTTGTGGGTTCCTTGTGTGTCAGAACCCGTTGCAATTGGCTTAGAAAATGTCATTTTCCCCAGCAACTACCTAGTAATACATAATTTCTTAAAACACTAGTTATCCTTTCGCTGAGTGTGTCTAGATTCCCTAAAAAAAGGGTTTGAGCCATATCCGTTTTGCAAAGTAATAATTTCAAAATTAATCACATTGTTGAAAATAGGACCGAAAAAATACTTTAAATTAAAACCTAGGAACAAAGATGAGGAGATGCCTGGGCAAACTTTTTTTTATTAAGTTGCTAGGAAGTACACATTAAGAAAATAACGTTGACTCAATTTCTGAAAGTTTGCTGAGATGCTTTCTGTCTGACAAGTGGGACGGCTTGAGTAAAATAGTGTTGTATTTTTCCATTTTTAGAAGTGGCTCTTTGTTAAACGTTTCAAACCTGATTGATCCCCTCAGCTAAATTAATGAATTCCCTTTTTATCAGCTAATGATTTCCGTAGACTTGAAACCCGGTTGTGCAAATTACAGAAAAATTTTATTTCTTCGGATATTCAGCTTTACCCTTAATACAGAAATAGCTAAAATGTTTTGGTTTTGGGTCTTTTGTTAAAACTTTTGTGATCAAAATTACCAAAAACACTATTAGCGTTTTTCATTATTCCAGCTTTGAAATCAACATTTAATGATAATTTCTTAACCATAATATTGTGTGAGAGAAGATAATACTTTAGTGAGAAACGACTATCACAGGCTAAATAGAAATGACTGAATTCGCGTTCCAAGTCAAATAATGTAAAAACCAAAAATTTGTTGAATCAAAAACATAATGCAAGTCAAAATCACAAAGAATAAGAGAAACAATCAGAAATAGTGAGAACTAAAATTGAAACACAAAAAAACAAACTGGAGCCAAAGAAGCATGAACAATGCATTTTCAAATATGGCAATAGAAAAGGAGGATTAGTTGTTATGATAATTCATCATCATAGGCAGTGTAATAGAGCTGCTTAAGTAAAGAGTGATGTGGGCACAATATAATATTTTTTCTTGCTTTTTGTATATATAAAAAGAGACGAAGTTGTTTTTGTTCAGGACCTATATTTGAAATTATTCAGACGCTCCAAAATAAAGGGTATGAAACTTTTCAAAACTTCTCGGTAACAGTATGGATAGGAGAGTTGGTTGGGATTTCTGTAGAAGGGGAGATTAGGATCTAGCGGGGTTGAGAATTATAAGATATGTTCCTAGTGCCGGGATTGGGATTGGTGGACTTTGCAAAACACAAGCAAATTTCATCCCTCCCTTCTTTTAAGGTGGTAATACATGCGGCTTTAAGGAAGAATGAATATGGGATTTTACTCTCTTTGTAAATGATCTTGAGCGGATGCTTATTGACTCCAATATTTGGCGACAATTTTGTCGCTAAATTTGCTTGAAAATTGTGAATGCCAGACTTGCATATTCCAATAGCGGCGTGACAAAGGATCAGTAAGCAATAAGAAAATGCATCTTGAGGCAGTTAAATTTATTTAGAAGTAGTGATGCTTTTTCAGCAATATTTGAAACATGTATGTTCCACTTAATATCGTTAGAAATAGTGACACTAATGGTTCATTGACACATTGCTGAAATCTGTCTGTATCTTTTCGAACTATGGCCCAGAAAAGGCTGCGTTTTTCAAATGAATGCATTAGTGTGACCAAATGGTTGTGGAGAGCTAGAGAGTTTTTCAAGCACGAAAAGGGACGAAATCTCCGGACGGATTTCCGTAATGTATAAATGCACTATTAGGAGTTCAACTTGGTATTAGCATGTCGAGTGAGATAGGGTTAGAAAAACGGTGTTGGATTTTAAGAAGTGTATTTTTATTATATTTGATTTGTTGGTATCTGCTGTAACATTTAGATTCTTTGCTTTATCCAAAAGGAGTTACTTTTAATTTTTTATGATATACTTCAAGGATCAACAAGTCATCCACATAACCCCCCTCAAATGAGCCCACTCTCCCCCCTCATCATCAAGTTTTAAACTATTATAACATTTCTTTTGTGATATAAGAGAAGGAATTTCTTCGAAGAGTAGTAGCACATGAATACGGCTCAATTGCTTAAAATACATTAAATATTAGTTATAAAACCGTTCATCGTAAACTAAAGAATTCTGAGCGATCCTCTATGCAAGAGATTGAAACACCTGATTCACACCTCAAGTACAAGTAACCAATTACTAAATCATGAAGTTCAAAGTACCAAATTTGCAGCTAACCTAGCAGAACGAAGTTAGCTTATTATTCGGGCGTATTTTTCTTGCTTAATTTGTAGGGGGATAGGGGAGCCTTTCAGCATTTTCATAGGTATGCTGCTGCTTGTACTGGTATTAATTGTCTCTATTCTCTACTCATTGAACTAAAGTCGTATTTGAAGCAGATATCATGTGTCCATCAACATTTTTATGACCGAATAGGGCGCGAGCTTTAATATAAAGATGAGTTGAAGTGTAAGAATAGAGTTACCTCTTTATGCTGTTTTATCCTTAACTTATACTTATTTTCTTTTATTCAGGCGACAATATGTGTACTTTATCACTCAACTGAAATTCACCCTGGCTTTGAAACTACGGTATATATAGGAAATGTTCAGCAAACGGCTGTTGTAGAACACATTCACAATCCGAGCTTTTTGCACATTGACGACCGTGCTTCAGTTGTATATCGTTTTAAGCAATACCCAGAATATATCCAACCTGGTTCGCGTCTATTTTTTAGAACTGGGAACAGCAAGGGTATTGGAAAAGTGACTAGAATAGCCAAAGTTCTTGAGGATTTAAAATTAAAATAGGCAAATATATAAAGAATTGTGAGAAGTAGAACGTACTGCTTAGAAGTTTCAACTAGGTTATATACAAACACAGAAAAGTTAACAAAGATGTCCTCAGATTTCGTTGAGATACCTCATTTCTCTATTTGATTTGTTTAGGTTAATCTAAATAATTTTAGTTTGTTTATAGCCTCACTAATCAATTAATATTTATTTTAAGTAATGTGGCATTTTTTTTTCTTTCCGTGCTACTAACTAGACTTTCAGATTAGTTTCCAGTTTTGACGTTAAAATGAAATGTCTAAACTAGTATGCAAGTTAGTAAATGCTGTTGAAGGTCTCTCAATTGTTTTATCCGTTCGCGTTCCCTTTGAAATTCAGCTGTATTTTCTGCTTTAAAGCATCGAAATAACTTGTTCTTGTTAGAATGGAAAAAAAATCCCAAACTGTGTAATTATAGCAAATCTGATAAACCGGGTTAATGGCACAATATTATTCTTTAATGCATTTTATTGATTTGACATTTTAAGTGTTGATTTGGTTATGCCAAATTTTCATTTGTATTATTTTCGAATTTGCGTAGTTTCATAACTTTATGAAAAGCTCAAAACTTTATAGAGGATACGACATATATGAGTAGTTTGATTCGCTTAACAACAACGACTAAATAGCCATAGGCAGTAACAGATTTGCCCAAAGACACATGATATTTGGATCGCAGTTTTTAGAATAGCCCTCTTCTTTTCTTTTATAGAACTCAAATAAGAAAAATTCTAAAGCTTTATTGTTATATTTTAGTGTAGAAACAAATAGAACAGTTATTGATAAAAATTTAGTTTTTGTTGTCTGAGTCCGAAGTACTGCAAATTCTGTTTGTTCTGTTATGGTATGAAGATTTAAATATGGCTTGTGCAATTTCATTGCTTTTTTTAATAGATTTTTTTAAAGCGTGAATAGAAAAATGATAAAGCGTTGTTGTTTCTCAGAATAAGGTAAAATACGTTTACGTACTTTTACCTATGAATGGTATTGTAAATCCCAGCCCAGATCTTTTTCTTTTTTTAATTCCTGGTAAATAATCTGAACGATTTAAATGTGTCTTGTGTAAAGGGTTTCAGTGTTAGTTTTCAGTATGTACTCTTGACATAAAGCCAAAACAGAAAGCGATAAAAATCTTATTTTAAAGAAAATTGTATTTCTACCCAAGACTGTGTTATTTTGTTTTGGCAAAAACTTTTTAACACAGATATGATGGTAGCTTTTTTAAATATACTCTTCGGAGGTCCCTTCTCAAGAAATTTAAGATTACTAGACGTAAAAATTTGTGTAATAGAAGGCTGATTTTGTTTGCTCTTTATTTCTTTCTTCTTCATTTAAAAATTTCCTTCGAATACTCTAATGATCTCTTTGGAGAACGAGTTCTAAAGAAATAATATGCGCTAAAAGCAATGAAATGCTTAAAAAAAATAGTAATAATTCCGTATTGAACCCATAAATTACTATATCCTTTCCCCTTCATTTGGATACAAATAATTTTATCCACAGCAACATTGTTATTACTCGACAAGCTTTAATATAATTTAAAAGCTTTAATTTACTTAACAAGCTTTAAAATAAGTCCACGCACAATGACTTTGCTAGTGTTCAACATGCTATTTGCAAGTGTAATTTAAAATAACGTTTAAAGTTTTTACATTACGAAATGAATAACAGTTTCTGGATGTTCGATTTGCTCTTCTGTACTATTATATAACGCGTAAGCTATTGTGTATCGTGATGGATAGTTTCTTTTACCTCCAATTTAGAATTTCATACTATTAAAATATTTGCGAGGTTTATTAATGCTTTAATATTTGGAATTATTTTATGAAAATAAGACAAATTCATTTATTTCTTTATTTGCAGTGATATATTTTCTTTACTGTCATAATTTCATATGGTATATTTAGTATCATTATTTTAATATTTTGTCTCTTGTTTCTTAACCCCTCTTGACACTTTTATTGTGTCTTGATCACTCCTTTTAATAAGGCGTATACATAAGTTAACGTTTGAGAAATAAAATATTATTTTGTTTGATCAACAAGGATAGTTTAAATTTCCAATTTTTTTTTTCGTTCTCTGCTTAATATGACAAAGCTGTGTTTCGCATATGCTTCAAAGCATTAATTTTGTAAATAAAGGAGCATTGAATTTAACAGAAAGGATACATCTATATGTCATTGTGTTTTATTTCAAACGACATTCAATGTCTTAAAAATGAAGAAGCTCATAAAAGAATTCACTGGTTATATTCTTCAAGAAATAAAGTAACATCTGTAGTTGAAAATTTTTATTGAATTTTGTCTCCGTGTTATATTGAGACAAGTTTTCATGTCGTGTCTTATTAGAACTTTTACGCTGTGTTTCGAGTCTTTTTTTATATTTTGAATCGGAGTATTAATCGGAATAAATTGTTTTTTGAAGGTCATTTTTCTTTTCTTTTTTTTCTTTTTTTCTCTCTTGTAGAAATCGACACAGACAGGCAAACAGACGGTAAGACACACAGGAACAGAGGGAGAGAGAGACAGAAACACATACACACAAAGAGACAGTGAGACAGGTAAACAGATGGTCCGATACACAGGCACGAAGAGAAACATGGATAGGAAAAAGACACATAAAGACAGGCAAAAAGAAGGTCAGACACATAGGCACAGAAGAGAGAGAGAGAAACACAAACACACAAAGACAGACAATCTCACGGCTGCACAACGTAAATTGTCCAATAAATCTATACCATAGGATGAGTTGCCAATTAAAAATGAAAAAAAAATGTGTTGGCTATGTAAGTGGAAATTTATTGAGGGTAGTTGGGGAATGTCTGGACAGGCAAACAGGTGGTCAGACACACAGGTACAGAGAGAGAAAGACAGAAACACAAACAGATACAGACAGTTAAAGAGACAGGCAAACAGACGTCAAACACAGAGGCATAGAGACAGACATGGATATTCCAGCACCGTAAGAACCCTGAATCAATTGGGTAAATTTTGGTAGATGGTTCAATAGTATTTTGTGGACTTCAGCTGGGTCTTCGGTCCAGAAATTCAGAATGAAGGGACATCAAACAGTTCATGGTAACGAACTGTAAGTAAGGAGCGATCTCGTTCAATAGTAACCGAAACTCTAAAAAACAGAATTTTGATACCAATAGATATATCAAAAGAATCGACTTATTATGTTGTTTTCAAAGATATAACTCATTAGTTTAGTTTACCCATCAAAAGCTACGAGTCTGATAAAATTTACCCAATTTTCGATAAAAGATGGAAATACCCCCTAAAAGTCATAGAATCCTTATGAAAACCGCACCATCAGATTCAGTATATCAGAAAATCCTATTGAAGATATTTCAAGCATCTTTCTACAATTTTTTTTTTTTTTTTTTTTTTTTTTTTTTTTTTTTTTTTTTTTTTTTTTTTTTGTAAGAAGAATGATCATGGATGCGTGGATATTATTTTTTTTCTCATGGGTGATTGCATCGACCCAGTACTCCTAGAATATCGTGAGACGGCTTATTTGAACTGAAATTAAAATTTCTAGTGCCCTTGTAAGTGACCAAAAAGATGGATGGTCATTTAAGCCTCCACCCCTTTTTTCCCAAAATCGTCTGATCGAAATTTTGAGATAGCCATTTTGTTCATCTTAGTTTATTGCCCATTGTTTATATATAGCTTTTGTTATTGGGAAATATGCATACATTTTCGGGTGGGGGAGGGGCAAAATTTCTGCTTGAAATTTTCCACGGGGGAGTTTTCTAGAGGGTGAGCTTGTCAGGGGAGATTATACAGTGGGAGAATTTGCCAGAATTTCAATGCAAATTTTTTATGTCTTGCTTTCTCTTTTCCGTCTCAATTTTAGATGTGGAGTTATTAAAAGTAATTGTCCTGGTTAAATTGTCACCGGGATTGAATTGTCTAGAGGGTTTCTCCGTGGAGGTGGGGCCAGATTTCCTAGCAATATTTAAAAAAACGATAATACATTAAATAAAAAAACAAAGTTTTCAAATGAAAGTGAGAAGCATCATTAAAACTTCAAACGAACAAAAATTGTTACGTATATGAAGGGGATTGTCCCCTCCTCAAAACCTCGTTCTACACGCTAAAGTTTGAATTTTGTCCCAATTCTTGGAGAGCAACTCTTGAAACACATCGGTCACTTAATTAGAACAATAAGGACCTTTTTTTAAAGGCACTAAGAAACTTTAGCGTAAAGAGTGAGGTGTCGAGGAGGGTGCAATCATAATTAATATTTTAAAGGAGCGAATTTGATTGGAAATTCAAAGTTCTAGTAATCTTTTAAGATTCAAAAGTGATTGAAGGGCAATCAACCCTCCTATTTAGCCCATAATTTTCCAAACACTTCCAATCAAGATTTAAGATAGCAATTTTGTTTAGTATAGGTCAATGGTCTTGTAACTGTATCTCTAGGGCTATTGCGAAGGTCAACTCCCCACAGTTATGCAATTTGCCCATTATGTTTAAAAACTAAACGGTGCCTTAAAATTAAATAAAAAAGCGCTGTCTGTATGCTGATTTTAAAAAAAAGGACATATCAGCAGTATCCCAAGAACGACTGAGGGTATAATGTTCCAACTTTCGGGGGCTACTTTTATCATACTCTTGCTCTTAAATTTTAAGTAAAACGAAAGAGCGTAAGCATATCTAAGCTTTCAAAGAG
This sequence comes from Artemia franciscana, assembly GCF_032884065.1. NCBI lineage: Eukaryota > Metazoa > Arthropoda > Branchiopoda > Anostraca > Artemiidae > Artemia > Artemia franciscana. The sequence goes on from NC_088881.1 coordinate 16,735,835, forward strand.
TTTCGGTAGATATTTTTGCGAATGGTGTCAAGTTTTATTTTTCAGGTGAAATAGAGGAGGCATAAAACTAAATTGTAAAATTAAAAGTAAAACTACTTTTTGTGTCCCAGTTTTTAAAAGGGTTAATGTTCTTAAAAATTGTTGGAAATTTTCCTGCAGGATACAAATAGCAGGCCAAACTATAAATTCTTAAAGAAAAACCAAAAAGATCTAAACTATTGTATCCTTTTCCCCTGAAAATATTATTTAAATATGAAAGGAACGGAAATTAATTAAAAATCTTTTCCCACAAAAAAGGTTTTCTAAAGAAAAGTAGTAAACATTAAACCAAAAATGAGAAAAAGTTAAATCAAATAATCTACTAAGCGTCAAACTATTACAAATCAGCATCGATGAATAAATGAAACCGAAAACGAACAGAAGTTACGATAAATAACCGAGTCAATCTAAAAACGAGTAGAAATTAACGTGAGTAGGGGTCAAAACCACAATGCCTTCCCAAGGCCAGGACATAATTTGCTCTATGTACAAGAGCATATGCCCACCCTGGGAAATAGCTATTGGGTTGCTTTCATCTAGATCAGATTGTACAGGTGACTTTGTTATGGATTAAGATGGTATGTAAGCTAAACAAATAATTCAGTGAATCTTATTTGGCATATTTATTTTTTTTGGTGTTTTTCAAGAAAGACAAAATACCAAATCAAAGAATATTAGAAATAGAAACCGTCAGCTGATGAAAAGCTATTTTGAGATTTGTAAGACTAGATGTAGAGCTTATTTTTTTTTTCGACCAGGGGACCAAACTTTGCTTGGTGAAAAGAAAAAAACAGTTCTTTAAATTTTTGTTTTTGGAAAACAACTTAAATTTTATTCTAGTCGGCAAATTTTTGAACTCTTTATACTGACAAATTCTTCTGCATCTTCAACAACCAAATTAAATTTTAATGTGGTTTTAAGAATATTCAGCACGGACACTGTGTCCAAAGAGAAATTGATAGAAATAGCCAAAACTGTTGCACCATATAGAGAAATCAGCCATCACCAAGGTTGTATATGGTGGAATGAATATTCTTCGAAAGACAAAAAAGAATTCCTTGGAAAAAAGAATATATAATCTAGCGAGAAATCTTCATAGCCCCATTGAAAAGAACAGCTTATACTATATTTCAAAAAACAATACTCGAGGCCAAGAAAAAATTCATGGAATAACTTAATTAGCGAACTTGACTTTAGAAATCCAATATCTAAAATATACAATTATGAATCAACGATGTATTACTACGGGTTCAGGTACCTACACCGATTCGTCATTTATCAATGATGAAATCCTTCAATATTTGCTTTGGCCTTTGTAAAAAGTGCCAGAGCCATAAGATCATGGACAAATTCTCTATATAAATTTTAAATGTTTGGTCTTTCATCTCTTGTATGTATAGCAAATGGAAATATAACAGTTAAAAATAGGGATGAAACCTTTTACTTGACAGTGAAACAAATATAAAACTTTTAACTGGATATTTCGAACACATATACATTGTCCATCATCAGCAGTAAAACTAAAAAAAAATAAAAAATATTATACCCAATAAACTAATTACATCCAGTTTTTTTGCTCTTATTTTTATGGCACTTGGTATCTTCCAAGTGATATTTAGGGATCGCAAATTCCGTCGGTCTATCGGTCTGTCCCGGTTTTGCAACTTTAGACACTTCCAGGTAAGCTAGGACGTTGAAATTTGGCAGGCGTATCAGGAACCAGACCAGAATAAAGTAGAAATTGTCATTTACCCGGTTCGACCATCTGAGGTGGTGGGGAGGAGTGGAAGACGATTAAATCGGAAAAATTAGAAAAACATGAGATATTTTAACTTATGAACAGGTGATCAGATCTCTATGAAATTTTATGTTTGGAAAAATATCGTTTCTCAAAGCTCTTATTTTAAATCCCTGCCGGATCTGGTGACATTGGGGGGGGACCTGAAATGATGGAAAACGCTTAGAGTGGAGGGATTGAGATGAAACTTGGTGGAAAAAACGAACACAAGTCATAGATACATGATTGCCATAAGCGGAGCGAATCCGCTCAATTTGGGGTAGTTGGGGGGAGGCTTTAATTCTGAAAAATTAGAAAAAATGAGATATTTTTAACTCACGAACAGGTGATCGGATCTCAGTGAAATTTGATATTTAGAAGGATATAGTGTCTCAGAGCTCTTATTTTAAATCCTGACCGAATTCAGTGACAATGTGGGGAGTTTGGGGGAGAACCTAAAATCTTGGAAAATGTTTAGAGTGGAGGGATCGGGATGAAACTTGGTGGGAAAAATAATCAGAAGTCCTGTATACGTGATTGACATAATGGGAACGGATCCGGTCTATTTGGGGAGTTGGGGAGGGAAGGGTTAATTCTGAAAAATTAGAAAAATGACATATTTTTAACTTACGAAGGAGTGATTTGATCTTAGATGAAACTTCATATTTAGAAGGACATCGTAATCCAGATCTCTTATTTTAAATCTCGACCGGATCCAGCATCATTGTAGGGGGCAGTTGGAGGGACCGGAAATCTAGGAAAATACTTAAAGCGGAGATATCAAGATGAAACTGTGTGAGAAGAATAAAAACAAGTACAAGTATCCGGAAGACATAATCGGACCGGATCTGCCCTCTTTGGTGGAGTCGGGGGGGGGGGGATAATGCAGAAAAATTAGAAAAAATGAGGTATTTATAGCTTACGAACGGTTGATCAGATCTTAATGAAATTTGATATTTAGAAGCATCTTGTGCTTTAGAGCCCTTATTTAAAATTCCGACCAGATCCTGTGACATTGGGGGGAGTTGAAGGGGCAAACTGGAATTCTCTGAAAACGTGAAAACGGGGTATCTTTATCTTACGAATAGGTGAACGGATCTTAATGAAACTTGATATATAGAAGGATCTTATGTCTCAGATGCTCCATTTCTGATTCGAATTGGATCCGGGGATATATGGGGTTGGAGGGGGGGGAAACAAAAATTTGGAAAACGCTTAGAGCGGAGAGATTGGGATGAAACTTGATGGGAAGAATAAGCACAAGTTCTAGATACATTATTGAAATAATTGGAACAGATCCGTTCTCTTTGGAGGAGCTGGGGGGGGGTGTTAATTTGGAAAAATTAGAAACTTGAGGTAGTTTTAACTTAAGAATGGGTGACGGATCTTAATGAAATTTGATATTTAGAAGGAACTGATATCTCAGAGCTCCTATTTCAAATCTTGACCAGATCTGTTGACATTAGGGGGAGTTGGAGGGGGAAATTGGAAATCTTGGAAAACGCGTTTAGTGGAGCAATAGGGATGAAACTTGGTGGGTAGAATGATAAAATGTCGTAGATACGTGATTGACATAACCGTGCTGGATTCTCTCTCTTTTGGGGGAGTTAGGGGGTTGGGTTCAGTGCTTTGACGAGTTTGGTGCTTCTGGACGTGCTAGGGCAATGAACATTGGTAGGCGGGTCAGGTAGCTGCACAAATCGACTTGATAAAGTCGTTTTCCCCGATTCGACCATCTGGGGACTGAAGGGAGAGGAAAAATTAGAAAAAAATGAAATATTTATAACTTTCGAGTGGGTGATCGGATCTGAATGAATTTTGATATTTAGAAGATCGTCACTCAGAGCTCTTATTTTAAACCCCGACCGGCATTATTCCTCTGATTTTCCTTTTAAATCAATCTATTGATTCTTAGAATTTTGGTAGAGCTCATACCATATGAGCTCTTGGCTCTTGGCTCTTCCGGCCTCGTCAAAAGTGTCATATGAGCTCTTAGCTCTTGTTTTCAATGCAACAGCGGAAGCAAATCTCCTTGACCTTTTCGGCTCCGGCTCATTAGATTTATCTAACATATCAGATGGACAAAGGTCAAAGCTCTTAGGCGAAACGAGATTTACTTTATTTGACCTCAGTAAATTATCATAAATTGAACTCAATCCAAATTCACCTGTATCTCTGTTTTTGAAATTATTCTTGAATAATTTTTTTTGTTTTTTAATCTCGATTGTTTCCCTGAAAATTTGCTTTAAACTTTGATCCCTAAAAATCAAAGCAACACTCTCAGACAAAATAAAATGATTTGGATAATTATAATTATGTTCCGATAGAGCCGACGTGAAATCTTCAGGTTTGTAATTTTGCTTTAAGGGCGATGGAATAGAATTATGAAGTTGCAGTAATCTCATTTTTAAATTTTAGTTAGTACGTTCCATATAAGAGCTTCCACAAGTACACGGGATTCTATAAATCCCACTTTTTTGCTCTACGGAAGTTCCATCCTTTCTAGAATTTAAAAAATTAGACAAAGTATTACTACCTCTTAAAGCTACCCTTAAACCATTGTTTTGTAAATACTTTCTACAAAATTATTTGCTAATAAGGGACTTATTTTTGCTGAAGGGGCCCCTATGGGTAAACAATTGACTTGTTCGAAAAAGTCCCTCTGAATTAAAAAAAAATAAGAGAACATATTGCACAACCTAACTAAATTCGTAATTACACCGACTGCCAAGACTGTTTTACGACTAATTATGTCTGAATTTCTCAATATCTTGAAGGAATTCAAGAAGAATTTCTGCGGCTTTTACATTAATATTCGCATACATTGATACTATGTCGAAACTTACGATTATAGAATTTGTAGAAATTTCCACTTCTTTTGGGTTTTTCACAAGTTCTGACGAATTCTTAATGTAAGAAATTTGGGTTGACATGAGTGGTTTACATAACGACAATAACCACTTGCTAAGAGCCCTTGTTGGTGACTTTGTACTTGCAACAATTGGTCGTAATGGCAGGTTTGGCTTATGTATCTTTGGAAGTCCATATAATTTAGGGCACAAAGAATTTCTTGGTAAGCATTTATACTAAAATTGAGATGTTTCTTTGTGCCCTAAATTATACGGACTTCCAAAGATACATAAGCCAAACCTGCCATTACAACCAATTTTCATAATTCTACAACATACTACAACATCATAATACTATTTCATCGTCCTTAAAGCAAAATTCCAAACCTGCAGATTTCACGTCGGCTCTATCGGGACATATTTATAATTATCCAAATCATTTTATTTTGTTTTAGAATGTTTCTTTGATTTCTAGGGACCAATGTTTAAATCAAATTTTATGAACAATGATTCCATAAACATTAAAAGTTCCACAAACAGAGATGCAGGTGAATTTGGATTGAATTCAATTTATGATAATTTACTGAGGTACAATAAAGTAAACCTCATTCCACCTAAGAGCTTTGACCTATGTTCACCTGATTTGTTAGATACATCTAATGAACTGGAACCGAAAGGTCAAGGAGAGTTACTTCCGCTGTTGAATTGAAAAAAACAAGAGCAATAAACTATATGTAGTTAGTTTATTGGGTATAAATTTTGTTTGTTTTTACTAATGCCTTTTATTTTTACTGCTGATGATGGACACTGTTTTCTATATTTGTTTCACTGTCAATTAAAAGGTTTCATGCCTACTTTGAACTGCTATATTTTCGTCATGGAAAGGCTGCGTGGTCTTCGAAGTTATTTATGGCAAATGGAATTCCACTCGGCAATTTATCCTAGGATAAATCCTATAGGACCCTATATTAATTGAAAATAAAATCACTAGATAGAGATTCACAATTATTTGAAAATGATATAACCTATGAATTGTTAGCAAAAACTCATGGTGTCATTGTGTTGGATTTTTATGGTACCCAAGATATGAGTGTTGTACAAAAGGCCACCGTAAGTTTAGATTGTACTGTTGCTGAATCGTTGGAAAAGAGTATAGCATAAATCTCGCGCAATCAGTTTGAAACCTATTTGGAAATTACCCCTGATGGCAGTGTTCTATTAGACTTAGCAGCATGAACAAAAATCAAATAATGTTTGTAATCAATTTGAATCCCTACATGTCCAAATAGAAATCCTATTTTATATCCTCGGATTTCCTCAAAAATACTCAAAATGTTGACAATACCCTTATCATTGTTAATAGTATCTCATCAACTGCGAAGACGGAACATTGGCTGTTCATCTTTCAAACACCTTCGAACACCAGAACATTGAATTTTTTGATCCTCTTTGCCTACCGTATGCTTTCTACACGCCTCACATCAAAAACTTTCTCGAACAAAGTGGAAAATCTATTATTCAAAATTGGATACGAGTACAAGAATCATCAGACAAAAGCTGTGGTTTTTATGAAGTACAAAATTTCATTTTTGATGTCGCTGATATACCTACAGTGAATCTCGTAGCATTTATGTAGAATATCCTTGATTGAACAACTTTCTAGTTGAAAATATACTTTCCTACCTGTATAATATAAATTCCAGTTCCCTAAGAGGGAAATGCTTTTAAAATGTTTGTGAATTTGTTATATAATAAAACTTTTACGCATAAAAGAACCTTAATCCTTTAGTTTTCTTCTTTCCGTATAGGTAACCATCGGTAATGATAAGTGGTGGCAACTCGTCAGTATTCAACATTTACTCATCTTGGCATGCAATATCAGGGTTGCTTTTTACCATGTAATGTGACTTTATTTTTATTATATCTCTTTGTAAAGTCAATAATACTATTTTGAATCGTATTAAATAATTCATATGTTTCAATTTCCTTATTTGAAGCAATATCATATACGATATTCTCATATGAAGAAAACTGTTTGTAACAGCTAAATTCAAATCAGTAGGCTTATAATCATAGTAGCCAGTATCTCCAGAATAATCTCATAAGAACCAGACACTCTTATTATTCCAGCAATTGAAGCATTGACCCGGTTTGTCCTCTCAAGACAATTTAAAATCATGATGGTACCAATATCTTAAAAATAAAAGGAAATCCCGTTTAGGGTTGTTTGTAATCATACTAGGGTAAGTATTTTTTTTATTGATCACATTTATCATATTGACAGTTGGAGCATAGGAGAACTCTAGCGCAAGAGTCACAAACATGTTAAAGACAGGGATTACAATCTTTGATTTGCTCAGCGTATCCTCTATGCAACTGACATGAATTACATAATATACACTTTTCATTACAGTCATTAACAAAAGTACAATTTTCACAGATTGACCAGCTGCCCAATTCCTACAAACATGATGGACATGTGTAAAACATTTTTTTTTAATTTTGACTGTCTCACTCCCAAAAAGAAACTTACTTGCGATCAATACTATGAATGTCTTCTAGGAGGAGGAGCAATCGAGTGACATCACACATCAAATTAATTAAACCTGTTTAGAGTGGATTTTTTTTTAATGTTAACTTATTTGTTGTTGGCAGATAAAATGACCGTCTTAAACGAATTTCTAGGTAGTGCTCAAAAGTAGAGCCAAAATATTATTTTATTTTCTTTCAATTAATATGTCAATAAGTTGAGTAAATGCATCTTGGCAACGTCATACAAGTTCCATGCCATAGTTCAAAGACAAAGAATCATTTTTCATTATATCGTTAAGAATTCTTTGAGAAAATATTTTCCTTTGAAGAGATAAATCTTGAAAATCATCATCTACAGTAAAAAAATTTTTCAAAGTCACTAGATTCCGTATGATTTTTTGTTTTTCATATCCAAGCATTTTTAATCTTGACACTCTCATTACCGATTGGACACCAACCAAAGAATGAAGACTTTATCTCGCTATTAAAATATCTAACAAAAACTTAACAAACTTGCTCCTTTTTTACAGATTGATTCAGATTGTTGTCTCCAATATATTTTGTTGATGCATTTAATCGGTCTTGTAATCTTTGTATATGCATTATATTCACTTTTTCTGCAAAACAAAACTATTTTTACAATTTGAATTTGTTCAATGATATTACACATCGTGCAAACATCTGGTCCTATTCTAGGGTTAGCCGATAATCTATGTTAGGCACTCTAGGTTTCATTTCACTATTGTTAGCACCTTTAATATTCATTTGAGTAAAAGCATCCATTACAAAGGAATATGCCGAGAACAATATCCTCCATGTGGACACACTGAACTCCATTTCAATTCTAAGATGAGTGAACCATAAGATCGAACCTGTTACTTTCGTTCACCTTTAAAACCATTTTTTTTATTTTAACGGTCCACCAACACCATAACAAGTCACTTAACATTACTCCCGAACTTTTTTTTTCTCATATGCCACTTGAACAATTTTACTGGTTCCGGTGGACCTTCTTCAGCTGCACTTCTACCATATCCCGAAATTCGACAAAAATCTGAAGATCAGATCTTCTTATGGAAATTTGCTTCGTGGCTGAGTTCCAACCACGAAATGACAGTTTTAGAGAAAAAAGGGTGATAATCGATTGGTTGATTACTAAACTGATTGTGCAATGACGGATGTCGAAATGTAATATTGACCAATCAAAAATTTGTGTGCATTCAACTTAATTTTTTTTACATTTACGCACAGCACAAGAAACCAAAAAGTTCTCCCTTATTTTATTTAGAGACAATCAGAAAGAAAAAAATAAACAAGAGTATACTTTTCTGTGTTGGATTTATTCAAATATGTAAATATTACGCTTTTAGTTAATAACATAAAGTAAGTTCTACAGTTCTACAATAGCAATCATAAAATAGTCATATGTTGATGAAAAGGATGTACTTGATGAATTGATAGCAAATTATCAGTATTAGGGTTTAATTTGGTTAGGAATAAAAGCAGACCTTCCTGTTCTGTGATATTAATTCTGTTCCTTTTATTCCATTAAAAGGTTTGTAACAACACTAACACTCTTCAAAATCTTCAAATCTGATTTTGAAGTTATCATGCAGGGTAATTAAATGTTGAACGTATGTATAAATATCCTAATCAAGACATTCTTTTTGTTTTTAAGATGGCTTATAAACCCACGATATTGCCCGACCATGGTAGGAGCTCCATCTGTCGCCACCGAAATATCGTTTGTGAATGGAATCGATTTTTCCGGAAATAAATCACTTTCTTTAAAATAGCAATAAATATTGATTCACCTTTCGTGTCTGTCTTTAAAGTAACTCTTCGTGAATTTCTTGGTCCATAACAAGTCAAACATATGCCAATAATAATGCTTCAATACCGGTTAAGGTTTACTCCTCCAGTTAAATAGAAAAAAGGGTTGTTTGCAGTCTTTGCAGATAATTATCACATTTTTATACAGTGCTAATACTCAATGGAGATTGGAGATTTGTGCAGAACAATTTTTAAAACCTCTTCAACAGCGGGTAAAATTAACTGTTCTCCAATGGTGTGCGGTTTTCCAAATTTCGCTATAAATAATGATATATTTTATGATGCTCGCAAGTCATCATCGTTTCTTTCAAACGTCAGAAAATATTCCAAATCTTTATTTATTTTACCAGAATGACACTTCTTAGATGATCTTCGAGTTTCAATGGTTTCATAGTCATTGCTCAAAACTTTGTTGCATAAAGGGCACCAGTTACAAAAAGACCTTTGAGGCAAGCTGCAAAAAACACAAGGTAAGCTTTGAAAACTTGCATTTATTCATTTTATTTTGTCTTTGTTTGATTGAATTGATCGTCTCACTTCATTCTATTTATCAGTCCTAGTTGAACTTAGTTAAAGTAAAGAGGCTAGGGCTATTTTTAAAAAGTTTTTGAAAAATATTATTAGTTCCAATTGTCCTGTGGTGGCGCAGTGGGTTTGACCTTAGCTTGGTAATACGAGACCCAGAGATCGAATCATGCTGCAGGAATGCACTGCAGGGCCGACGCAGGGACCTTAGTAGTCAAGAAGCGTCTTTATTCCGATACAAATAGTTCCAATTCCCAAATTTTAATGTAAGTTTATGTATATACAGATATTGTTTTTTCTTTCTAGTGTTGTGCTGAAGGTTTCTCTTGGACATAGGGCCGAGATATCCACTGAATCGATTTCCACTGTCTTGAAAAGAATTTCCCTGTTGTTTCTACTTTGTGTTTGTTTGTTATGGAAAGGCAGTGTGATATTCGTCGCTGTTTTTTTAACTTAGAAATGTTTTATTAGCTTAATTGTTTATGACTTATAACTTTTTCATGTGGCTGCCCCCGTGGTACTCCGTATTTTATTAGCCCTAAAAGATGCAAAAAACTGTTTTGGTCCTAGAAACTGTTTGCTCTTTATGAAGCATTGCAGCGCTCCCTAGTATCTTTGAGGTCCTTTTTTCATCATTATCATTTCGGGGCATTAAACAAAAATGGCTGGATCGAGGGAGGAGAATGATATTGATTTGTATGCTGAAGATATTGGAGATGACTTCCCCGAAGTATTTTTTCAACCCATTTTTTAATAACATTAGTAGGGAAAATATTGGATGGGGGATTTTGCTTTGCTGAATAATAGTTTTAGCGTAATAATAGTGCGAAACTCAGGGTAGCCTATTTCCCTTTCCAAGATAGCAGAAAGTAGATTTTTACCTATTTTAGTTAGGAAGAAAGTGAATATATTGCTTGATGCTTTTTATTCTCTTTCATAATTCAATAATTGCATCTGTGGTAAATTCCATTTTGAGATAGCCTATAAAGAACTTGAAACAGCCAATTGTCACTAATAGTTTGAAAGTATATTTCTAATAAAAACTGGCTATTGAGTAAAATTGCTGTTTATAGCTGATTCAGGAATAGTAATTATTATTTTCCATATGTCTGAATTGTAAAATGATAGCCTATTTTGAAAACAAATTCATAGAAATTTTAAAAAAAAGCTAGAAACACCTCTTAAATGGCACCATAGAATAGAATTGGTGAAATCCTAGTTTAGTGACTTCTTGCTATCTTAGAAAGGTGTTATGACAGGAAAATGAAACTTTCAGGGATGGGTCTACAGGCTCAAGTATGTCCTGGGAAGGTATTTTTAAGTACCTAGCTCCACTCCCTCTCCTTCTAGAGGGTTCTGATCTTTGAAGACCTTTAAAATATGTGTGTTATAAAAGTGAAACAGGTAAAATTATAGTTGAGTGACTTCTTGCTATCTCAGAAAGGGGTTAGGTTAGGAAAATGAAACAGTAAAATTCTAGTTAAGTGACTTCTTGCTATCTGGGAAAGGGGTTAGGTTAGGAAAATGAAACTTTCAGGGATGGGTCTAAAGGCTAAAGTATGTCCCAGGAAAGTATTTTGAAGTACCTACCTCCACTCCTCCCTCTTAAGGGCCCTGACCTATGATGACCTTTCAAAATATCTGTGTTATAAAAGTGAAACCTTGCAAAATTGATCTTCTGCTTGAATGAAACAACAAAATTATTTTCAGCTTCACAACTTTGCTCAATCCCAATTTATAAGATTTTAAAGATATGCAAATACATTTCCTAAATTTTGAAAAAAAAACATTGATATGGGTCAAAATTCTGTTCAAATAACAGGAAATGCATTTTCAGAACTAAAGACAGAATTAGTGAAATTCTAGTTTAGTGACTTCTTGCTATCTTAGAAAGGTGTTATGACAGGAAAATGAAACTTTCAGGGATGGGTCTACAGGCTCAAGTATGTCCTGGGAAGGTATTTTTAAGTACCTACCTCCACTCCCTCTCCTTCTAGAGGGTCCTGACCTTTGATGACCTTTAAAATATGTGTGTTATAAAAGTGAAACAGGTAAAATGATAGTTGAGTGACTTCTTGCTATCTCAGAAAGGGGTTAGGTTAGGAAAATGAAACAAAATTCTAGTTAAGTGACTTCTTGCTATCTGGGAAAGGGGTTAGGTTAGGAAAATGAAACTTCCAGGGATGGGTCTACAGGCTAAAGTATGTCCCAGGAAGGAATTTTGAAGTATCTACCTCCACTCCTCCCTCTTAAAGGCCCTGACCTTTGATGACCTTTCAAAATATCTGTGTTATAAAAGTGAAACCTTGCAAAATAGATCTTCTGCTTGAATGAAGTACAACAAAATTATTTTCAGCTTCACAACTTTGCTCAATCCCAATTTATAAGATTTTAAAGATATGCAAATACATTTCCTAAATTTTGAAAAAAAAAAAACATTGATATGGGTCAAAATTCTGTTCAAATAACAGGAAATGCATTTTCAGAACTAAAGACAGAGAAAAAGCAACTGGTAACTGAAAATTTAGGTAGAATGTTGTTTTGTCAATATTTCAATAGGTCTACCTGACAGGCCTACCTGTCATGTAGGCAAATTTCAGGGCCCTCTAGAGGGAGGAGTAGAGGTGGGTACTTTAAAGCACCTTCCCAGGATATACTTTAGCCTGTAGACCCATCCCCAAAAGTTTCATTTTCCTAACCTAACCCCTTTCTGAGATAGCAAGAAGTCACTTAAATGCCTTTAATTCTGGAAATGCAATTCCTGTTATTTGAGTAGAATTCTGAGTCATATCAATGTTTTTTTTTTAAATTTAGGAAATGTATTTGCATATCTTTAAAACCTTATAAATTGGGATTGAGCAAAGTTGTGAAGCTGGAAACAATTTTGTTGTATTTCATTCAAGCAGAAGATCTATTTTGCAAGATTTCACTTTTGTAACACACATATTTTTAAAAGTCAGGACCCTTAAGAGGGAGAAGGAGTAGAGGTAGGTACTTCAAAATACCTTCCTGGGACATACTTTAGCCTGTAGACCCATCCCCAAAAGCTTTGTTTTCCTAACCTAACCCCTTCCTGAGATAGCATGAAGTCAATCAACTAGAATTTTACCATGAAACCTTGCAAAATAGATCTTCTGCTTGAATGAAGCACAACAAAATTATTTTCAGCTTCACAACTTTGCTCAATCCCAATTTATAGGGGTTGAAAGATATTTGTTATTTATTTATTTATTAATACCAAATATGGTAAGCTTTCAAGCTTGTTGCAAGCATATGCAATATATGCATATGCAAATACATTTCCTAAATTTTGAAAAAAAAAACAGTAACATGACTCAGAATTCTACTCAAATAACAGGAATTGCATTTTCAGAACTAAAGACAGAGAAAAAGCAACTGGTAACTGAAAATTAAGGTAAAATGTTGTTTGTCAAATTTCAATAGGTATTGACCTATTGTGTAGGCAAATTTCAGGGCACTCTAGAGGGAGGAGGAGTGGGACTCACTCTAAACTCATATAACAGTTTATTTACAACAGTATTGTGGTCAATTAAGTTGAATGCTCTCTGGAGATCAATTGATAAAAGATTCAACCAAGTATCAGGGTTTTCAAGGTTTTTAAGAATGGTGTCAAGAAGACTGACAAGGTAGTGTGAAGCAGATGTCTCCTTCAGGTTTCCAAACTGTTGTAAATCAATAAGTTCAAGAATCTCTGCCTTTAACCAATTAGCTAAAAAACTCATATATTTTGGGGGTTAAGGTGACCCCACCAAAACTGGTCATACTCTAGTGAAACCTTTCAGGCCTCCATTCTTTTGGTTGGAGTAATATTGCCTAGATCATGAAGGGTAACATCTAGAATTACTAATATCATTAAAAATACTTACAGGGGGGTAGACCAATGGGACAAACACTAGTTTTTATGGCATGTGGTATCTCCCAAGTGACATATAGCAATTGCAAATTCTGTCTGTCTGTGCTGGTTTTGCTGCTTTAGGCACTTTCAGGTAAGCTTGGACAATGAAATTTGGCAGGTGTATGAGGAACCAGACCAGATTAAATTAGAAATTGTCATTTCCCCAATTTAACCATCTGTGGGGGAGTGGAGGGATGGTTAAATCAGAAAAATTAGAAAAAACAAGGTATTTTTACCTTACAAATAGGTGATTGGATCTTAATGAAATTTGATGTTTGGAAGGATATTATGTCTCAGAGCTCTTATTTTAAATCACGACCAGATCTGGTGACATTGGGGGGAGTTGGAGGGGGGGCCTAAAATCTTGGAAAATGCTCAGAGTGGAGGGATCAGGATGAAACTTGGTGGGAAAAATAAGCGCAAGTTCTAGATACATGATTGACATAACCAGAACAGATCCGCTCTCTTTTGGGGAGTTGGGGGGAGGGAGAGCTAATTCTGAAAAATCAGAAATAATGAGGTATTTTCAACTTACAAAGGAGTGATCAGATCTTAATGAAATCTGATGTTTAGAAGGATGTTGTGTCTCAGAGCTCTTATTTCAAGTCCTGACCAGATCTGGTGACATTAGGGGGGCTGGAGGGGGAATTTAAAATCTTGGAAAATGCTTAGAGTGGAGGGACTGGAATGAAACTTGGGGGGGGGGGAATAATCACAAGCCCTAGATACATGATTGACATAACTGGAACAGATCTGCTCTCTTTGGGGGAGTTGGGGGGGTTTAATTCTAGAAAATTAGAATGGAGCAATTGAATGTTAATGAAGTTTCATATTTAGAAGGACCTTGTAACTCAGATCTCTTATTTTAAATCCCGACCAGATCTAGTGTCATTTAGGGGAGCTAGGGGGAACTGGAAATCTTGGAAAAACTTAAAGTGGAGAGATCAGGATGAAACTTGGTGGGAAGAATAAGCACAAGTCCAAGATACATGACTGACATAACCAGACAGGATCCCCTCTCTTTGGACGAGTTGGGGGGGGGGAGTGATTTGGAAAAATTGGAAAAAATGAGTTATTTGTAACTTACAAACAGGTGATCAGATCTAAATGAAATTTGATATTTAGAAGGATCTTGTGCATTAGAACTCTAATTTTAAATCCTGACCAAATCTGGTGACGTTGGGGGGAGTTGGAGGGGGAAACTGGAATTCTTGTAAAATGTGAAAATCAAGGTATCTTATGAATGGGTGATTGGATCTTAATGAAACTTGATATATAGAATAATCTTATGTCTCAGATGCTCTGTTTTTGAATTGGATGTGGGGACATAGAGGGTTGTAGGGGGAAAACAGAAATCTTGGAAAATGCCTAGAGTGGAGAGATCAGGATGAAACTTGATGGGAAGAATAAGCACAAGTTATAGATACATGATTGACATAATTGGAATAGATCCATTCTCTTGGGGGGAGCTGGGGGCCGTTAATTTGGAAAAATTAGAAAAATTGAAGTATTTTTAACTTAAGAATGGGTGACCTGATCTTAATGAAATTTGATATTGGGTAGGAACTCATGTCTCAGAGTTCTTATTTCAAATCCTGACCAGATCTGTTGAGATTGGGGGAGTTGGAGGGGTAAACCCGAAATCTTGGAAAATGCTTATTAATGTTATTGATACATGATTGACATAACTGGACTTGATTTAATCTCTTTGGGGGAGTTAGGGGGTGGGGTTAAGTGCTTTGGCGGTTTTGGTGCTTTACAAATATACAAATATAGAAGCTCGTTACATATGTTAATTTGTAAGTTGCGTGTCTTTATTACTAGCAAAAACGTTAGTAAAAAATTAAAAGTTTAGTTGCCTTCTTAAGTAACCAAAAGATTGGGTGGCAACTAGGCCTCCTTCCCCACCCCCTTTTCTCAAAATTGTCCTATCAAAACTATGAGAAAGCCATTTAGCCAAAACAAAATTAATAAGCAAATTTTGTTTTAATTATTCATGTTTGGAGAGCCAAAATCAAAACATGCATTAGTTCAAAAATGTTCAGAAATTAAATAAGAAAAAAGATTCCAACTAAAAGTAAGGAGTGACATTAAAACTTCAAACAATTTTATCATAAAGAGCAGGGCATTGACGAGGGAACAGCTTCTTTCATATACAGATTAATTCAGCTAAGCAAATTGGGATAAACTTTAAGCTTTAGTGTAAAGAGCAAGGTATTGACGAGGGGGTGAACCCTCTCATATACATAGTAAAAATATACAAATATAGAAGCTCGTTATATATGTTAATTCGTAATTTGCATATATTTATTACTAACAAAACGTTCATAAAAATCGTTTTGTTAGTAATAAATGGATGGGGGGAAATCGTTCCCCCCACCCTTTTTTCCTCAAATCATCCTATCAAAATTGTGAGAAAGCCATTTAGCCAAAACTGTTTCCTCCTCAACGCCCCACTCTTTACACTAAAGTTTTTTTTTATTGTTTTAAAAAGTAGAGTTGTGAGAATGGGTCAAACTTTAGTGTAAAGAACAGGGCATTGAACAGTGAACAGCCCCTTTAATATACTGAGTAATTTTCCGTTTATTTTAAGTTTTAATGTTGCTCCTTACTTTCAGTTGAAAAAAAACTTGTTTTTTTTATTTAATACTAGCTGTTGGGGTGGCGCTTCGCGCCACCTCAACACCTAGTTGGTGGGGGCGTTTCGCGCCCCCAAGCCCCCCTCCCCGCGCGCGTAAGTCGTTACGCGCCATATTAGTTACGCGCCATTGTAGTTGTGTCCCTGTGTCCCACCTGTGAATATATATATATATATATATATATATATATATATATATATATATATATATATATATATATATATATATATATATCGTAAAACTTGCAAATATACAACATTCTTGGCTGTCCCATTGGCTGTGCATATAAATAGATTGTCAGGTTTACTGGTGTCCCAGTCTGTAATTTCTCTTTGAGTGTTGTGGTTGTCATTTATATTCCCAGTGTCCCAGTCATCATTTGTGTTCCAGTGTCCCGGTCTGTAATTTCTCTTTGAGTGTCCTGGTCATCATTTATATTCCCTGTGTCCTGGTGATTTGTTGATGGTGATTGCTAATTGAACATTCCTTGTGTCCCAGTCGCTTTCTCTTTGAGTGTCCCGGTTGTCATTTATATTCCCTATGTCCCGGTGTCCCAGTTGTCATTTGTGTCCTGATGTCCTGGTCTGTAATTTCGTCAGTCAACAAACATGATGTCAGTCAACACACAAACATGACGTCACTCAACAGACACACAGACAACTTATTTTTATATATATAGATTTATAAGACCCATAAGAATAGTGTTTTCAAATTTGTACTATAGAATCCTTGAACTGGCAACAGGTTAAGAATTGTTTTCAAGTTAAGATATGTTATTTTGGTAAAGAAACAGATCATAGAAGCAGAAAAGCCGCCTACCCCCTAGGACAGGTAAGTAGCCTACCTCTTGGCTTGCAGATGTGCAGGGATACATAATTGTCCAGTTCCAATAAATCTGGTACTTACCCTAAAAAAAGGTTACCCTAAAGCTTACATAAGATAAGCCACGTCCTTATTGTACACAAATTATCCAATGGAAATGAACTATCTGAGCTGATTGATCACATCAGATGAAGTTATGAACTGAGAATCAAATCAACCCTTTGCAAACACAACAATGGTCTCTAACAGGACAAACTGCCAACAAGGTCATTAATTAGGGTCTGCAGTTGACTTCTGTGAATCAAATGCAGCTGATGGCTTTGAAATTCCCCTTTGGACAACAAAGACATATTTTGCATTTTGCCAGACAATCGCAAAAGATTAGAAACTTCAAGTTTAACAGAGCTCAATTCAACAGAAACTGGGAGACTATTGGGAGAAAATTTCAGTTGGGAGATTTCCTGATAAATTGGGAGGAGTGGAAGCACTGATTGGACTGCTTAAATCATAGCATTCTAAATTACTCCTGAAGTCTAAACTGTCAAAAATCATTTTTTTTTTAAATTTGCACTTGCTGTATTCTAGTTCTGGACTCCTGTATTACAAATATAGCCTCTTATTTACATTGGACAGCCTTTGCGAATTTTTAATGATAGCTATAGTGATATATCTGGTTATCCAGTTAATATGCTTTTATTTTGCAGAACTTTCCCTATAAATAACAGATGAAATAAGCTGTAATGTGAATATATTAACAAGTCCTAGTGCCCTACTTTGGGCCCTCAAGTTTAACTCCTTGAGCAATCATAAGCTGAAGAGATATGACATGTCTATACTTGTAAGATTGTGGTAAGGAGAGGAGAGGCTCAAGGAATCTAATTTAGGGACTAATAATACAGATAAGACAATCATTTGACTTTTAAATTTAGTTGCATAATCATACACATAGGCTAATGCTAAGAAGCAGCTTATTGTCTGGAATCCATCTTATTTGCTCAAACAAATGAAATGATAGAAGAAAAATCAAAGGGAGAAAAACATAATATACAATTTAAAAATTACTTATTTCTAGCATAATATAGCTTATGAGATTAATTTTTTCCTAACAAATAGGTGTAAGAAGCAGAAAAAAAATGGCAGTTAACCAAGCTAATGTTTAGATTTTAGTCCCATACTTATAAAAGGTGACTGAAAAACTTTTAATTTTCCCTTTGATAGGAATCAGATCTCCTAGGGGAAAACTGTGACTATCCGTTTTCATTTGGGACAGAGTTGTCTTGTCACTTAAGAAAAGCTAATGACTGGTGCTTGAACATTATTGAGTCAAGAGAGATGTAGTATGTATGAAGCTGTAGGTGAAAGTGCTGAGATCTTATGGTCTCGCAATTTTGTTGAACCAAATCTAGGTACAATCTTGTATTTAATAAGTTCTAAGATGTCTTTATGTACTGACTAAGTATAATTGTTGTCTAACTAATGATAATTCACTAGAGATGCATCCTAGTGCACTAAATCAATTTTATTGTGTGGACTATGTAAGCTTTTGTTACAATTTTATGGACATTTGGCAAAGGCTGAGGAATATTGATCTAGGTTTGGGATATAGACAAAGCAGCTTCCTCCCCAAATACCTCCTTTTTTCAAGATGTTGGGATAGAATGTTTACTTGTTGTTTATTCTTTACTTTACACTTTTAGGAAACGGATGCTGTGGATCTTTATAATGATGTTATAACATCTGGTGTAGACAAAAATGGACTTAAAGGGAAACATGTGAAACAGGATGGAAGAAGTGAAGAAAAGTTTGAAGGTGGTTATGGTCATAGTCAGGGTGGAAAGAGGTACCAGCTGTATGTTGGGAACTTGACCTGGGTAAGGGAACCATCATAAGAACTCAGCAACCAGGCCTACTTGGGCTCCTGAAGCAGAGAAAAATTAATTTTTGAAGCATCATAATTTGATGCAGACCAAAGCCAATGTTGATGGTATTTTTAAAAGAACAAATGCCAAATTATGTGTGACATTGCAAAGTGTAAGCTATGTGAAATTATCCAAAATTTTTGAGCTAAAAGAGAATCAATTTAAAGAAAATTAATATTTAGATCTAAGAAATTACCTTTGTTCAAGGCTCTTGCAAAATGTTGCTCCTTGGTTAAGTGATATTGGGAAAAGTTTAAGGTTAAGACCTGAGTGTATGAGGATATTGGGTAAGTGTTAAAAACACACAACACTTAGAAGATTGAAAAACTGTATAAAGTTTAAATGGTTTTGTTTAATAACTTAATGTCTAAATTCTGAGAATCCAATTTTTGTCTAAATTTGATAATTCCACCAACCTGTCATGCACACAGATTAAAAAAAAAGGGATGGGGGAGATTCTACTTTCCTTAGGAAAGAATGATGATATTAGTGAAAAAATGAGCTTCAGGCCAATATTTTGAGATCTATTTATTTAGGTCTTTAAAGACGCTTTATTAGCTATTTTTTGAACTGTATGAAAATTTTCAACAAGGCTTGGTATGGGTTTAAGACTAATGCACATATCAGATGATGAATGACAGTGTTTCAGGGGGCCATAAAATAAATTTTAGGGGTCCTGACTTTTCATGTGTACAGGTATTACTACAGTTTTGCTTTTGATTGTATCAGTAATAAGTGTCTGCAGCTTATTTATAGCTATTTCATCCCCTCATTAATGACCAATTAGGTTTTTTCAAAGCTAGGGGTGGGCAAAATACTTTAAATATACTAGAAATTGTTGTTTAATATGCAGCTTAAATCTTCTTACTGTATATGTTTTTTCAGGCTCATTGCTCTCACACCCAAAGAAGGCTGTAAACCTTAACATAATTATGCACAAGATACTATTTTCTCAAAGAATCTATCTAATATGTGTTCTTGTGTTTCTTTTATGTGTGGAGGCAAGCACTTGCAATATTATTATTGTTATTTTTATTGTGTCTGTGTTTTATTAGCCTGTAAAATTTTGTATTGTAAAAGCAATAATCTGTGTTACCTTAGGTAAAATTGTCTTCACTATTTGAAAAATAAGTAACAAATCCTTACACTCTAGTTTTTTAGTGTGACTTCTAAACGTAGTTTCTACTTGATGACCCTTACCTAAACCTAGAACATTCAAATTTCACATTATTTTGTCCAGAACCAATAGAGTTCATAAGTTCCTGATAGTTCAGCATTGATATGCTAAATACCTTCCAAAAACATATGTATTTGATACATTAATAAGTTCATCTTGTTAATTAATTTGTTCGTTTATTTATTAATACACCAAGCTATCATTTTTTATATACAGATGTAATAGGAAGCTGTTGGTTGATACCAGTGACATGAATCTTGACTTTTTGGTATAGAATGTTTGAACTTGTCTTTTTTTTTACATTGTTTATGTTTTATGCTTTACCTAGTTTCAGTCTTCTCTAGGTTGTACTAGGTTGACTTAATATTTGGATTTAGAGCGTTATTGTCATACAGTTCTACTTTAAAGATAGATTATTGTTCCAGTAATTTTGACCTACCTAATAGAAATTGTATTTTTCAAAGAATTTTATAAGGCATTGTATCATGTGATAAGGCAGAATGAAATGCAAGTTAAAGCTCTAACAAATCACAAAGCTCTTGTATTCTGAAAAGTGTTCATCTTTTTAACTCATCTATGTTTATGTTATTTTATTATTATTGTTGTTAAATTGTTATTTGTTAACTGTCAACTACGGAATTATAAGTTAGTTTAGTCGAATCATTTAAACTGTTAAACTTGTTTTCAAGGGTCTATCAGATAATTTGTATCAGAATTTTCTATTATTAAAGATAAAATCAGGGATGTCGCCCAGTAACAAACATTTTTTTTTTTTTTTTTTTTTTGCCCAGTCTAGCCAGTTCGACATTCTGTAAGATTTCTTTGAATACCTTACCTATATTAAACTCTTATTCAAGGCTCTATCAAGTAATTCGTATCAGAATTTTTTATTATTAAAGAAAAAATCAAGGATGTAGCCGAGTAACAAACATTTTTGGTTTCTTGCCCAGTCTAGCCAGTTTGACTTTCTGTAGGATTTCTTTGAGTATGTTAACTATGTTAAACATGTTTTTCAAGGGTCTATCTGATAATTTTATCAGAATTTTCTATTATTAAAGAAAAAATCAGGGGTGTTGCCCAGTAACAAGCGTTTTTGGTTTTTTGCCCAGTCTAGCCAGTTTGACAATCTGTAGGATTTCTTTGAATATGTTCAAAAATTGAAATATTTTCAAGAAAATTCGTTTTTCAAGGGTATATCTGATAATTTGTATCAGAATTTTCTATTATTGAAGAAAAAATCAGGGATATTGCCCAGTAACAAACGTTTTTTGTTTTTTGCCCAGTCTAGCCAGTTCGACATTCTGTACTATTTATTTGAATATAGCTAGAGTTATTTGCTAGAGTGTTGCCAGTGTAATTTCTTATATTTTACTGCTTGGTTTATATACAATAACTAAATTATGTTATGATGAAACCTATATGGGGTTATATTTATTGTTATTTATAAACTGTGTGAAATTTCGATGGAGACTGCTCATATGGATGCCTGAGTACTCTGGAGATTCACAAGAGGTAATTTGTAAATTAGGTTCATTGTAGGGTGAATACATTCGTTATTGAATTTAGCTTATTATAATTTAATGGAAATAAACATCCTTGGTTATCAATTAAATTTATTGGTATATGGTTTGAGGGGCGTTGGTTGATAAAAATACTGACTTTTCTGCTAGTTTTCACTGTAACTGTTTAATCTTTTTTAGGCTTCTATTGAAAAGTGAATATATCAAATTATAACTCAAATAAAATAACATCGCCTTAAATGGAACCCATCAGACGATGGGCGCCTGCAGAGCTTATCACATTCACAACAAGAATGAGAATTTTTTTTGTGCTGAACTTTTTTGTGATACCAAAATTGATGAAAAGTACATAAATAAAGTATCTGCTTAAATTTACATTGAGCATGATTTATATTAATTTATATTGAAGTTATACATATGAAAAGTGCTAAGAACTCTTCCGAAGAACTGCGGTTGATTTATGTAGTCTGGCATTTAATTTGAATGCAAATAAAAAATTTGGATTCAGCCACATACTGCCCATAGCAGCTTTCGTAATGTATATACACCGAGTGGGGTCGGAGTATTTTGTTCATGAAGAGTCGCATTTGATATCTTTTTGCCAAGGTTTGCTCCTTAAACTATCTATTGCAATTTCTAAAATGGCGTGATTGTTAAAACAGTTTACGCAACACAACTTTTATATTTATTGACAATAACTCATTGTTAATTTCGCAATATGTTTATTTGTAGACTAAACTACCAAGCTTGAAAAAAATGGCAAGTGTTGCCAAACGCCAGAAGGCGCTGATGAGTTTTGGGTCGACATTAGTCACGTTTTCCACTTTTATAAGTTACCCATACTCTTTGGTTGGAATGTTTTTTTTTTTTTTTAATATATAGACGTTTTTACTTTTGAACCTAAAAAGTAAATCAAAAATTTAGTACCTTAAAAGCTGTCTAACAAGATACCAAAAATGAACGTTGTTGTTATTGCGAAAAATTTTCGAGTAAAAAATAATCCCCTAGAACTTATAACAAATAACTGATGGTAGTAGCTGTAGACTAAAGGCCTCAAGGTGTCCCTTTTTAGATCCTTAGGAACCACTTTAATGGAAGAACTCGTCATTTCTAGCAGGTAATGTAGGTTTTGCTTAAATGGTTTTTAATTTCTTTTTAACAGCATGTTTTTAATTTTTAGCAATTAATAGACATTTGAGGCTTATGGTCTAATTTTGTGTTTTGATAATCTAGTGGACAACTGATCAAGACATTGTTAATGCTGTAAAACAGTTGGGGATTGCTGATTTTATAGAGGTTAAGTTCTACGAAAATCGGGCCAATGGGCAGTCAAAAGGATTTTGTATGGTTACTGTTGGGTCGGAACAAAGTTTAAGAAATTGTCTTGAAAATCTTGGGAAGCGCCCAATTTACAATATGATGCCGGAAGTGACGTATGCTTCAAAGCAAGCCCTATTTGCAGTAAGTTTTGATGTTACACTTGTTATTGTTTTGTTTCGTAGTATTATTGCTGTTTTTAGAAACGTTCTTATCGCTGATTTTCAATTTAAAAAAAAATTGATGAAAGTAAAGACCTAAATTGAATCTTAAAACAGGCAAAAACTATTGCTTTGCTGCGTATGTAGCATATATCTGTAAAGCTAGTGCAAAAGACCGGGCAGATGATGTCCCTGTATGTTCGTGGAATTATGCAAAAGTAGCACTTAACTGAAAAAACAAATAAAGAGGATTTATTGAACAGTTAAGCATAAAGCGCTTTAAGAGTACTACGAC
This sequence comes from Artemia franciscana, assembly GCF_032884065.1. NCBI lineage: Eukaryota > Metazoa > Arthropoda > Branchiopoda > Anostraca > Artemiidae > Artemia > Artemia franciscana. Next base: position 16,759,156 of record NC_088881.1, read on the forward strand.
TTCTGTAAATACATGTTTTTTAGGCTGCAACAAACTAATTTTCTTCGGTCTTTGTCGCCATCAGATAATCTTTGTTTTTTATTAATTGTATTCACGACCGACACCCTAAGCCTCAGCATCAGGAAGGCACACACTTTGTTTTTTTTAGATCGTATTTCACCAATGGTTTCAACCACAAGAAGTCTTTATTATCGATGTGGTGGTGGAACAGAAATTTGGAAGATCGTGAATAGAAGACTCCTTGTTAAGCGTATTTTATCGTGAGAAATTCACTGACTATCTCAGAATTTTCACTAGCTAACCTTTTTTATTGTTTGGACATTTTTTTTTTTTTTTTTTTTTTTTTTTTTTTTTTTTTTTTTTTTTTTTTTTTTTTTTATACAGAAAAACACTTGGTTTCTTCTGTAATTTTGAAAAGGCACTTGAATATATAATTTTTGTTCAAATGAACTATTATGGAAATCCATGGCTTTTGGTTAGATATGGTCACCCTGTTAAAAAAAAGGTCATTGCCCACTCATGAGGCAGCGGACGTAACTAACTGAGGCTTTTCCACCTATCGGGTGAAAATACAATCTCGGGTGAAATTTACACCCTCAGGCGTTTTCACCCTATTTTGGCTGTGATTGATGTTTTGTGTCAGAAGGCAGCACCTTCATGGGGTGAAATTTTCTTTTGTTGGTTGAAGCGGTCACTATGTGTTCATTTTCGTTCAAGTGAGCCTTCCTTGAAAAAAAGATGAATATTTTTCACTGGACAATTCCTTTCAAAATCCATTTTTATTTTAACTTCGACTATAATGGGTGTCGTTTGTTCTTATGCAGCTACTGCTGCAACCATGATTCCTCGCTTGTGTTTCTAACACCTTGAACATCCTTAAGAAATCGGGTAAAACTATTTATTTTATCATAACAAAAAAAGCTCCAAATATTGACAAATTTGCTGTCTGAAATTTGTCAAATCGGAATTTGAAAACCGTATCAGTCGTTTTTTAAGTGATAAAACAGTAATTTATTTCCCTTTTTTTTCTACTGACTTAAGCTTCTTGTAACATAAGATTTGAATTAAAAAAAAAGGTTATAAATTTTGTCCAAGTTGTTTGAATGGTTACAGTCCATATAATGTCCGATATATTGTCATATTATTTTAGAAGGCTATTGGTATGTTGAAAGAATGTTCGGCATACTCTGGTATATTTTTATTAAGGAAAGAATCCATTTTGTAAAATAAACCTTCGGTTCCTTTTTTCGAAAAACAGAATTCAGTAGCCGTAATTGAAAATTGGACTTTAGGAAGGAACACGGTAAAAATAGACAGGGAGGACGGGGGGGGGGCATCATGTTTGACGTCTAGTCCTATGCTTCATTGTAGCTAGAACGATTAGGTCGGTCTCCTTATAGATACCACGTTTTGTGATACCTTTGGATCTCTTACAAGTCATTTATGATCAAAGAATTTGTGCTTGAAAAAATTCCTGTGGTCCGAATATGTAAAAGCATTTCCGTTTAATTTATGATTGGGGTAGTACTAACTTTCTTTGAACACCGGCTTCATCATGTGTTCGTTTCAAATAGTTCGTGGCAACGAACTGAAAGTAAAGAGTGACCCAGCTCATTTGTAACCGAAACTTGAAAAAAAAACTGAATTTTGATATCAATAGATATATCAAAAGAACCGGGGTTTTATGCTGGTTTCAAATATATAAATTTCAATAAGTTTAATCGTACCCATCAAAGGTTATGAGCCTGAGAAAACTTGCCGGATTTTGGAAAAAAGGGGGAAACGCCCCATAAAAGTCATAGAATCTAAATAAAAATCACACCATCAGATTCAGCGCATCAGATAACCCTACAGTAGAAGTTTTAAGATCCTGTCTGAAAAAATTTGAAATTTTGCATTTCCTGCCAGAAGAAAGGTCACGGATGCATTTTTATTTTATTTTTTTTACTCGGGTGATCGAATGGACCCAGTGGTCCTAGAATATCGTGAGAGGGCTCATTCGAACAGAAATTAAATTTTGTGCCTTTTTTAGTCGAAAAAACTGGAGGGGAACTATACCCCCTCCCACACTCCTTTTTCTCAAAATCGTCCGATCAAAATTTTGAGATAGCCATTTTTTTAAGCATAGTTGAAAGCCCGATTAACTATGCCTTTGGGGATATCATGACCCTACCATAGCCCCTGAGGATAGGTCTTTAAGTTAAAAAATTCGCCTATTATTTTCGAATAGTATCTGTTTTTTAAGAAGTATGCATAAATTTTCGGGGGGGGGGGGTCTGCTGGTAGGATTTTCCTCGGGAATAGTTTTTTATGGGGTAGGAAGTTTCGAAGGGGCGAATTGTTCAGTGGACATTTTACACTGGGGGAATTTGTCAGAATTCCTGTACGAAATTCTTTTTATGTCTTGCTTTCTCTTTTCTGTCTCAATTTTACGCAAGGAGATATTAAGTGTCCGATGTAAATTTCACCAGGATTGAATTGTCTAGATGATAAATCCTTGGGGAGGAGGGATCTTTCCGTGGAGGAGCAGCCATATTTCCTGGCATTATTTAAATAACGATCAAAAATTAAATATAAAACAAGTTTTTCCAACTGAAAGTAAGGAGCAACATTAAAACTTAAAACGAACAGAAATTATTACGTAAATGAGGGGGTTACTCCTCTGCAACACCTCGCTCCTGCGCTAAAGTTTAAACTCTGTCCCAATCTTTTAAGAACGACTCCTGAAAGACTATCTTAGTTTAATCAGAACAATAAATTTTTTTTTTTTTTAAGTACTAAACAGCTTTAGCGGAAAGAGTGAAGTGTTTTGGAGTGACCTCCTCATACACGTAATAATTTTTTTTTTTTTTTAGTTTTAATGTTGCTCTTTACTTTCAGTTGAAAGAAGCTTTTTTTTTTTCTAATATTCCCTAAACCCTAGGTGATAAGCAAGTTTTCTTACGGGGAATATTTTGTCCATATAGACTTTTTTCTCAAACGAAGATGTATCCGCATAGAAAAAAAAAAGATGAGATGATCCCATTCACTGGAGAACCCAATGGAGTTAGTGGTTAAACTAGTACTATCAGTTCAGAGACCTTTGCTGTTATGCTATGATGAAAAAAGTGGAAATAAATGCTCTTAGCCCCGTTGGTATCTTTATTTAGAGTGGATTTGACCACCATCAAAGTAAGGTGTTCTTGTTTAGTACCCACAGGGTTTCAGAATTACTTCAGAAAAAAGGAAGCAAGCATATGAAAAGGCTTCTTCCTAAGCTTCCATATATATATATACATATATATTATTTATGTTAATTCATACCATTTTATTTATGTACAATAATGGATCCACTAGCAAATGTACATTAAGGCAAATAATGTCTTTTTGCTAATTATTTGCTATTTTGAACTCTAGTGTAAAAATAGTTGTGTTTCAAACATGTCAATGCTCGTGCTATATCGTTTAATCTTATTGATTGGGGTTTAAAATTGTCCTTATTCTGTTCATATATAAACTTTGTAGTTGAGACAATGGTTTATCAGTGAATATAGATTGATTTGTAAGTTTTTCGTTTTGGGAAATGAAATTGTTTATATGAAAAACGATGTATTGTTTATACCAATTTTAATATGTTTTCATAGTCTTGTGACTAATTTTTGTTGCTATTTAAAGGTATCCTTCCTCAGAGTCTTTCCTCTTGATCAGTATAGCTTATTGCAATAGGATTTCATCACCAACTGTCAATGAAAGTAATGAAATCTATTCTTTGGTTTTCATTACCTTTCAGTTATGAAAACTAAATATACCTGATTGCAATAAGCTACATTGAAATCGGGTTTTATGTCTGTCTATTCTAAATCCCTTCATTTGTTAGTGCTATTGAATTGTTATCTCCACTTTCAGTTGTAATAGCTGTGTTCTTTTTCAATAAATTGGTATCAAAATAAAGTGGTTTAATGTATTTTCTATACTATCCACAAGTGGTGTTATATAATTTTGATTGTCATGAATGTTTTCTTTTCCTTAAGCTTGAAGCTGCATCAAAGACTCGTCCTGAACCTGGTCCATCTCCTCAACAACCTCCTCCACAACTAGGTCCTCCTCTCGGTATGAGGCCTCCACATAATGGACCACCAAATCAAAGGCCTCCTTTCTTGCCACCACACCTCTCAGTAGGTCCAAGACCAGGAATGCCTTTAGGACCGCCTCCTCCGGGAATGCACGGAGGACCTCCAATGGGTATGCCTCCTAGGTAAGGCTTTCAATCTTCTCTTTTTCATGTAAAAGATCATGAAATGGAAATGTGGCTTGTATGACTTAAAGTTATTCTATGAGCTAATATCAATTTTAATAGGTTTTCCCGGTGGATGGGGGATTGAAAACAACAAAGATTTGTAGGCCTTTTTTCTTCAAAATACCCACCCTGGAAAATACTCTGGACCTACCTCGCAATAGAGTCAGATCAGTTCCATTGGAATATCTAGGGACGTAGCGCTGTTCATCTGCTGTGCATAACGTTGATCTTGTGAAATATGTACGTTGCTGACTAAGCACTGTGGTGATCTAAGCCTAGGAAAAAGTAGCTTTTGACGTTTAGATTCTGGAAGTTAAGTGACTAATGTCAAATCACTTGCTTCCTTTGTCATCTTTAAGGCCACTAGATAAATGTAAAACTGATTTGGGGCAAGGAGTATAATAATATCCGTGAAATAGCTGAAATCAATAAGTGAAACTTCGGCTAAGTCGATGTGTTTTTCTTTTTTTTGGGCCGTGATAAACTTATGGAGAGGTACAGTAAGCGACGTAGTATCTCAATATCTGAATTAGAATTTAGCCAAAAAATTGGCTGAAAAATACTGAGCTTTAGCTATATGTGGGCATCGCCGCCATGGAAACGACTTAGAATTAGCCTCTTCTTTTCAGCGAACACTTGAGAAAACTGACATGAAATTAAATTACTGGTTATGAATTTGATATAAGAATCATGCATGTGAAAAAAACGGCCGTATTTGTACACTTTCCTGAAATTGTTTGAAAATTTGTTTTAGATTTTATTTCGAGATTTCAATTTCCCTCTCTCCTTTTCCTCCTTGGGTTGGGTCAATTTGGTTTAGGTCAATTTAGGTCCTTGGGTTGGGTAGACTTGGCGCTTGGGAAATTTTCTGAAAAAAAACTTCTCCGTCACCCAAGTGTTGGTTTGCTGTATGTTCTCGTATTGATTTTTTTTTTTTTTTTGAGCGTTTTTTGTGCCTGCTATTTTGTTCGAGACTTAGTTGTGGCTGGTCGAAATTTATATTGTTTACGCGTTTGATGTGTTGGGGTTTCCCAGAACACATCCTTTGGGGATATTGAAACATTGTGGGTAGTATAATATCCAATCGTACAATAAAGGAAACCCGGAGCTTGTAAGATATTGAAAAGAAAACGTCTAGTAATACCTTGTGTAAAATAAGTAGTTTCCCCTGTTGTTTTTATGTAACTCGAAGTTGTGTGGATCTTAGTATATTTTTCAAATACGTGCGTGGCTTTCTTGTTGTTTTATTATGTGTCGATATTTTAGTTTTGGATTCTTCAAAGAAAAAGATTTGTTTCTAGGCATTGGCGTTGTGCGGAGGGGGGGGGGTGCATGTCCAATAATGTTTCTAACCAGTTAGGAACAAGCTAGGTTCGATGAAATCCGATATAAAGCGCCTTGATTTTACTAAAATATCTAGTACATGGTTTTTCCACCAAAGATGTTGACTAGTATGAGTTTCTTGTTATGTAGTTTCTTTTTTAATTTTTCATTTTGACTTTAATTTTTAATGTTAGAGATGAACTGCTTAAAGTCTGGGCAGAGTATTTGTTAGGTTTAATTAGGATGTCACTTTAGTTTTGAAATCTTCTAATTTTTTTATGACCATTTCTCTGAATTGTTATTATTTAATATGATTTTAATGGTATGTGCTTGTTAATAATTCTTATTTATATATATATATATATATATATATATATATATATATATATATATATGTATATATATATATATATATATATATATATATATATATATATATATATATATATATATATATATATATATATATATATATATATATATATATATATATATCAGAGACATAAAAGCTCAATTCTTGAAAGTATTATGAGCTTTCCTTTTCTTTTTTCTTAGTTTGTCTTTTTATTCAATCCTAAAAGCTAATGTATTTTCGAATTAGATTCAATAACTTCAGTTACAATATTTACGTAGTTTTTTATTTATTTGTTGTTCAGTTTTTAAGCTTCCGTTTCTATTCGTTTTAATATGCATCTCTTGTGTTTTTGCTCTTTGGAAAATATTTTGGGACAAAATGTGTAAATCGTGTGTTTCGATGATTTGTTTGTTGTACGGAACTTGTATTTCAAATATTGTAGAAATTATTGTATTCCAGTAGCTTATTTTCTGAATATCTCTTGGTATTCTTTATTGAGTTGTTTCAAAGAAGCACATCGTGAATAGTGTTTTGAGTAAGCAAAATATCGGTGTCGTTTAGTAATAAAGTACTGCTAAAGTATATGAAAATAATGTTTTATGTCACTTCCAGACTATACACAAATATATCATATATGTATCACAAATAGAGTTTTTTCGGGGAAATAGATAGTTAAATGTTTTTTTTGTTTCACGTTTAAAAAGTACTTGGGGGCACCTGGCTTAGGAAGAGCATCCCGTGATATGCCATTAATTTTAACATATATTTTTAGCTGCCTTATTCTGGGAAGTAAACTTCTTGAATTACATGTTAGTCTAGTTTTAGTTATTACTTTATTTTAGACTAATGAAAATGTAGTATGCCAATATTGTACGTAGCTATTGACTGTGTTATTTTCAGTCTGTATTTATTTGGTATGAATACAAGCTCAGCTATTTGATCTTGCAAGTCTGAAAACGTGGATTTCGCACATACAATAAATAAGAACGTGATATAACAAACAAGAAAAATGAAGTTGACAGTAAAGGTTGTAATTGAAAATTCTCATAATTTTAAAGAAAGAGTTTTGAATTGTGTAAACATATAATACTTTTGCTGTCTTTTTAGCTTTTTTTTAGTCGCTGCTTTTTATGGCACTTGGTATTTGCCAAGTGACATAGCGATCGCAAATTCGCTATGTCACTAAGGGGTTAAGGGGGGATAGTTCGGAAGAAGTAGAAAAATGAGGTATTTGTAACTTACGAACAGGTGATAAGATCTTCATGAAATTTGATATTTAGAAGGATCTTGTGCTTCAGCACTCTTATTTTAAATTCCGACCAGATCCGGTGGAGTTGGAGGGGGAAACCGGAAATCTCAGAAAACGTAAAAATTCAGGTATCTTTATCTTACGAATGGGTGATCACATCTTAATGAAACTTGATATGTTGAAATATCTTATGTCTCAAATGCTACATTTTCAATTCGGATCGGATCCGGGGACATAGGGGGTTGGAGGGGGGAAACAGAAATTTTGGAAACCGGAAATCTTGGAAAACACTTAGAGTGGAGAGATCGGGATGAAACTTGTAGGCGTGTCAGGGACCTGCACAAATTGACTTGATAATAGTCGTTTCCCCGATTCGACCATCTGAGGGGCTGGAGGGAGAGGAAAAATTGAAAAAACGAGGTATTTTTAACTTACAAATGGGTGATCGGGTCTTAATAAAATTTGATATTTAGAAGGACCTCGTGTCTCAGAGTTCTTATGTTAAATCCAGGCCGTATCCGGTGATATTGGGGGAATTGGAGGGGGAAACGGGAAATCTTAGAAAACACTTAAGAGTGGGGAGATCGGGATAAAATTTGGTGGGGAAGAATAAGCACAAGTCTTAGATACGTGATTGACATAACTGGACTGAATCCGCTCCCTTTGGGGAAGTTGGGGGGGGGGTTAATTCGGAAAAATTGAGGTATTTTTAACTTAAAAACAAGTGATCGGATCTGAATGAAATTTGATATTTAGAAGGAGCTTATGTCTCACAGCTCTTACTTTAAATTCCGACCAGATCTGGAGACATTGGGGGGGGGGGGGTGGATGGGGAAACCGAAAATCTTGGAAAACGGTTAGAGTGGAGAGATTGGGATGAAACATGGTGGGTAGAACAGGCAAATGTCGTAGATACGTGATTGACGTAACCGAACTAGATTCACTCTCTTGTCAGGAGTTAGGGGGGAGGGTCCAGTGCTTTGGCGAGTTGAGTGCTTCTGGACGTGCTAGGACGATGGAAATTGGTAGGCGTGTCAGGGACCTGTACAAATTGACTTAATAAAGTCGTTTTCCTCGATTCGACCATCTTGGGGGCTGAAGGGATAGGAAAAATCTGAAAAATGAGGTATTTTTAACTTACGAGTGGGTGATCAGATCTTAATAAATTTTGATATTTAGAAGGACCTCGTGTCTCAGAGCTCTTATTTTAAAACCCGACCGGCATTAAGCCTCTGATTTTGCTTTTAAATCGATCTACTGATTCTTGGGATTTTGATAGAGCTCAAAACATATTAGCTCTTGGCTCTTCTGACCTCATCAGAAGTGCCCTATGAGCTCTTAGCTCTTGTTTTATATAAAAGTCTAATTTCTAGCTGAGAGTGGTTGTCGAGCAAATTGTAATTGCTGCTGCTGAAGTTAGAGTCAAAATCCCATGGAGAAGGCTGGTCCAGCTTTTTAGGGCACTTGGTATCTACCAAGTGACATATAGCGATCCCAAATTCTGTCGGTCGGTCGGCCTGTCTGTCCCGGTTTTGCTAGTTTAAGCACTTCCAGGTAAGCTAGGACGAAGAAATTTGGCAGGCGTATCAGGAACCAGGCCAAATCGGAAAAATTAGAAAAAATGAGGTATTTTTAACTTACGAACGGGTCATCGGATCTTAGTGAAATTTGATATTTAGAAGGCTATCGTGTCTCAAAGCTCAATCCCGGCCGGATCCGGTGACATTTGGGGGAGTTGGGGGGAATCAAAATCTTGGAAAACGCTAAGAGTGGAGGAATGGGGATGAAACTTGGTGGAAAAAATTAGCAGAAGTCCTATATGCGTGATTGACATAACCGGAACGGATCCGCTTTCTTTGGAGGAGTTTGAGGGGGAGGATTAATTCTGAAGAATTACAAAAAATTAAGTATTTTCAACTTACGAAGGAGTGATCGGATCTTAAATGAAATCTTAATGCCGTGCGAGTATGTTAGGCAGGTACATACTGCAAGGAAATCGGTTGCCAAATATATGATTAACTAGGAAGTGCTTGAAGATTGAGTTGCAGTGCCAAAAGTAATGATTCGAATTTTTATATTATAGAGGAATGCATCCTTCAATGCATAGACCTGACCGACCTCCTCCAGGATTTGCTGTAAATGGTCCACCTCCACATCAAAGGCCTGGAATGCTTCCATTAGGACCAGTCGCTCCACCTCCAGGTCCTCCTCCAAGAGGAATGATGCCTCCTGGTGTCGTAAGTAGTCGTTACACCTGATCTAAATTATGTTTTAAGCATATAAAATAAGTTAGTAAAAAAAAAGGAAACAAAAATACATCGGGTTTCTTTGCTTTTGAAATGACATGGAAGCTCAGTTTGACCTATGTTATTTCAAATTTTATATTCGGTTTGTGTGAAAAATCATTATAAAAAGAAGTGAAACAAGGTTTAATTTTGTCAGGAATAATATCCAAAAGGTAACTTTGGATCCACGTACCATAAAGTTGAATAGCCGAAGGTTGCTTTTGTAAGCAGATAAGGAAACGAATCGAAATTTGAATTTTCTTTATAGGAGAGGATCTGACCATAATGAAAGAAATTTCAAGGTGGTTAAATCAGTCACCTTTTAAGGTCGCAAAGGATTTTCTCTCTCAAATAATTTCTGACCACATTGGAGAATCATGACAAAAGAAAAAATCACAAAGGAGAGAGAAACGACGACAATAACAGCCAGTGAAAAACAGAAGAACAGACTGCAAATATTTCGGTTGAGATCTCTGCTCAACCGTCCTCAGTGTAACATGAAAGAAAAAATGCAGATAAAGGTCCAAAAGACAATATAAAAACCAAACCTCAAATAAACACTTAAACTAAGATAAGGACTCCTTCCAAGCAACGATGGAAGGGAAAATAGAAAGGGTAAGTTTCAGATGAAAGGGGAAAGGGTAACTTGAGTTACCCTTTCATCGTTGCTTGGAAAGGGTCCTTTTAGTTTCAGTGTTTACATTGAGAGTTTTTTTTTTTTCATGTTGTCCTCTGAAATTTTATACTTTTTTGTAGAAACTTCACCCTAAACGATCCTCAGCTTTTTTGAAGTCTGTTGTTCGGCCTATCACTGACTATGGTCATACGACATTGTTTGGCCTATCACTGACGATATGGTCATACGACATACGACGACTTGACAACATTCAGCGAAGAGCAACAAAATCTGTACCAACACTAAGAGGCCTCGCCTACTCTGAACGATTGTAAAAACTGTCACTTTCTTCCACCTCCTATAGACTCCTCCGAGGTGATCTTATTGAAACCTCCAAACTATGTCACAAGTACTACAATAACATTGGACCAAAGGAAATGCTCTTCTTCAACACATACAATCAGCGAGGACACAACTTTTTAAGCTAAAACAAAACACTTTCGATAAAGAAGTTGGAAGGTGGGCCTTCTCAAACCGAGTAGTCAAGGAATGAACGACCTTTCCCAAGAGGTGGTTATGGCTGACTCTTTCAAGAATAGTATTGAAAAGTTTTTTAGTGAAAGGAAATTTTTATAGAAGAGAAAGCCTTTTTATTGCAGTATATTATTATTATTAAAATCACCTTCTTCTTTTATAAACCCCATTCCTCCCGGAATCTTTTTCACATGCATTAAACTACTTGGGTTGACAATTACTGCTGACTTGAAGTGGGATACCCATGTTCAAAACATCCTAGAACAAGCTTCCCCTCCAGCTTCCCTATTAAAACTTCTGATGAAATTTTCTTGTTCCCCTTAGGATCTTCTCCAACTTTATTGTTCTTTCATCCGGCCAATACTGGGGTATGCTTGTTCACTGTGGCATTTCGGTCTTTCTTGAGAGCATATTTGTAAGATTGACAAAACGAGCAGTAGATTTTATAAGATTGTTCAAAAACGAGCAGTTAGAATCATAAATGGTGATGGCAAGGTTCCTTATTATTATCTACTAGGTACGTTTGAACTCACTATGTTGGCTGCGAGAACGAATCTCCTGTGCCTCCGTTTCGGTACCAAGACCCTGTCTGTTCCGCGATTGCGTTCCATCATCTCGAACCCTATCTTCCCGCCCGCAACAGACTGTCCCGTACAGAGTCCCAAAATGTCCCCAAGTTGACACCCGTCCCATATTGCAAGAGTTGTGTTCTGAGTTTTGTGCAATAGCTGAGAACACTATTCATTAATTTTTTATTTATTTTAAATTTTGATTCATTTTGTTTATTTATTTTGTGCAATTGATTATGTTTGCGTGAAGGTCAAATTCGCCTGACTTATTTCCAGTGATGACAAAACTTCTCGTTGCGGTATATATATTTACTAGTGCTATTTTTTGACGCGAAGTTGAAATTTGGAAACCATTCTGTGGAAGAAATTTTTTAATTAGATCCTATTCTATTCTTTTAAAGATAATTAAGATTATATTGCCAAAAATTGATCCTTTTTCAATCCAGCTTCGATATGTGAAAGCGGGACGTCTTCGATTGGGATGTGAAGACGTCATAAGAAAAAAATTTAAACGAATAGCCATTTATTGGGAGGTAATAAAGAGTGAAGCTCTAGACAGAATTGAAAGGAGAATCAGCATGTGTAGCCGTCTTGAACCCAGGGGGAATAGTGCTGTGACGCGTCGCTAGTAATAATCAGTTAAATATTTCGATCGAGACAAATGTTAAAGTTAGCTTGAATTTAAATTCAACGAAGGCTAAGTTACATTAGCTACGTAACATATATGAGTTGGTTTTCCTGCATTTTGCTTGCGTGGAATGTTCAAATGCTTGTTAGTAAAAAAAAAACAAAAAAAAAACGGTAATCTGCTGAAATCTTTTTTTCTGTGGACGAGATGAAAGCTCATTAAAAAGCGGTTTGTATTAATCTTTCATTTTCTTTGCCTGCATCGTCGGTTCCATGACTAAAAAAAATTCGTTGGCAATGAATTAGAGCAAAATACATTCCTCTGTAAAGGGAGCTATATTTTTTATTGTGTTGCGAGAGCAACACTTTGATTTTGTCCCGGTTTTTTTTTTTTTTTTTTTTTTTTTTTTTTTTTTTTTTCCTATGCCGCCGATCTCAGCTTATTCCTGGAAACTGGTAAGGGTTTAACCTGTGCGGTTTTTACGGAAAGTGTGGACCTCAGGCCGGATTGATGAATATGACATTACATTTTTGGAAAGCTCTGTAGAACTCTTGCCTGGGGCCAAAAAGGATGGTTTTTGCTTGTCCTCGAGCCAGAGCCTATGGTGTGCGAAGTGAAGTGGAGTTATATAGCCTATGTCAGAGAGGAGTATCTGAAGTTGTGCAGCCAAGCTTTCGTTTCATCAAACCATGTTTCTGCTTTCGAGTGGAAAGCTCCGTTCTAGCAGGCAAGCAGGCAGGCACCAGTTTCAAATTGAAGATGGACTAAAATCTATAAGTGTTAAATATATGCGGTAGTTCCCCGACCCCACAGCCAATATATCTTCTTTGAGTGATAAATAGAAAAATTTACAGAAACAAAAAAGTGCGATTTTCCCACGGGTCCGAAAGTACTGCCATCTATTGTTTCTAGCCATTTCTGTTCGTGATTTCAGCTGACTTTACCATTCTTTTTTTTCTACTTGGGATTGCAATAGAGAAATGGTATCAGATATACCTCTTAAACTTTAAAAGTTCTGTCATTGCTAAAGAAATTAGAGCTTATCCTTTGCTCCTTTCTAAGTGGTGGTGTTAGAAAGTTGGCCTCCGAAAAAAAAGTCAACTTTTGAACTAAGACAGATAGAATTTTTTTTCAATGACAATCGATAGACCTTGATGAGCTGATCAAAGTATATGTCATCCATTTTTTGTTACAAAAATTCCTTCATGACATACACCAGTTTGAAAGTTTCAAGGGGTTGACAACTTCAGTGGTAAGGTACACACTTGAACCAAAAATAGGCCGATACCAATTGTGAGATATGTAGGGGACTTCCAAGTAACAGTCGATTATTAGCTTATAATCATCTTTGGCAATGAGGGGTTTGCAACTTTTGCTGATTGGTGTACCTGTTATCTGTTTCTGGTGTAATTGATGGTAAGAACAACTTGGTTCCCGATTGTAAGACATGTAGGGGAGTTGTAAGTAATAATCGGCTGTTAGGCTACAATGACTTCAGCGACAAGGGGTTTGCAATTTTTGCTAGTTGGTGTACCCATTATTTGTTTCCGGTGAACTTGGATGTATATCACGGGAGAGGGACTTGTAAGTAAGAATCGGTTGCTAGAGGAGGTTCATCAGAGGCTAAAAATTTGTGCAAATTGGTGCACATCTTTGGTATTTGATCCTGAAAAGTCACGAATAGCTTTATAATACCAACTAGATTATGTAAGATAATGTTCCAAGTTTCCATCGGTCACGATGTCTACGATTGAAAAGGATAAAGTTCAACTGGCTGCAAACTCAATTTAGTCCCTTCTTCCGATATTCTTTTGCTGTTGTTTTTTCAACGCTGAAGAACTTGATCATGTGATTACTGATTGTGTTCTGCTTTGAATATGCCGTTTTGAATGCTTTGATAGTTTTGACAACTTCAGAATTTAACCGATAACGAAGAAACAAAACCAAAGTGTTGCTCTCGCAACACTTTTATCGGCGAAGCCGGACAAAGGTTGCCGCAACACTTCACGTTGCCCAGGCAACGTAGGTCTAGTTTATATTATATTAGTCCTATATTTTAAGTCCTGCGTTTAAAATTTATCTTCTATCAAATAAATTGATTATGAAGATTTCGAAAACAGTAATGATGTTGATCAAAAGATGGATTAGTTGGACTTATACGACTTAGTGGTATAGTCATTTGCGTTCAATACGTGTTTGATATCGTCTAATTAGAGGAGCAGATATAGCTAAACGTTTTTTTCCTTGTTTTTTTTTTAAGCTTCGTAATGGCTGATTTATTAAATGGCATAACTGATTAAAGTAAAGCGGTTTTTTGCAAAGACGTCTTCTTTTGAAGAAGTTGCCATGCATAATTTCCAATTTACAACGTTTCCCCTAAAGAACAGACGGGCTGCCAATAAGTTATGCCAATTCCCCCCCCCCCCCCCTGTCTCTCTGTACATCTATTTATTTAGGATTTTCTCATATGCTTTAAGTTGTTCTTTTTTATACATATAATATTATCAAAGTAGTTCGTTTATCCTGTTAATACCTATAACTTTTGATAGATAGATAAATAGATAGATACATGTTTATTTACAACAAGAATTAAACCATATAAACAAACAGCGCAAATGGCTAGTGGCATACTTAAGCGCATGGTATATCGCCAAAAAACAAAAGAAAAACCGTCATCACTTAAGCTTAAACTAATGTACACTTCTTACGGAATCCAAACTTAAACACTCACAAAGGAAAATATTACGGGAGATCAGCAACATGATTTCTTAACCACTTCAGAAATTGGTTTCTATCATTACAATTTCTCACAGTTATTGGGATTAAATTCCAAACTTTCGGACCAGTGTGACGCAAACTAAATGCCCCTCGCACCGTTGGCCTAATTTCAAAAGAGAAATCAGAACTATGACATGTTGGGTAATTGGGAAATTGTGAATTTGTCGGGAATAATCTTGGGAAATTTAGTGAAAGTTGTCCAAAAATATAATTGTGGCAAATATTAGAAATAGCAATAAAATGATGTTGATGAAAAGAGAAGAAACCAGAAGATCCATAAAGATGGCTAACTGAGGATCTATTATTAACATTAAAAATTAATCTAAGGGCTTCATTTTGTAGAATTTGAAGAGGTTTAAATGTTGAAGGGAAAAAACATCCCTTAGGAAAAAGAGGCAATAACGAGAAAGAATGCCGATATTTTGCGAGATTTTTAGAGACATTGTTTTCACATGTTCACGGAAAGACAGATTTTCATCCCAAATAATTCCAAGATATTAAATTGATCAATACGTTTTAGTACCCTATCATTTAGATAAAGAAAAAACTGTTCTGTTTTCTGAGAACTAGATCGAGAAAACAGCATATTATGCTGTTTTCTGATAGGAGCCGTAAGAAGAAAATAAACTTGTAGACTCTAAATAATGAGCACTTTTTTTTATAGCTAGTATTTCTTCCTTAAATCTTGTACAATATTTTCACCATTTCTAGCTATGGTTCTTCATGCATGTATTTGTACTTTTAAATTTCCAAAAAAGACTAAATTATAAGTTATCATTATAATGATCAATTTTTTTGGTAGCCTCCTGGTGTTTCGCCTCCTGCAGCCCATGGAGCTCCACCGCCAGGTCCACCTCCCATGGGTGCCCCACCGGGCGTTCCACCTCCTGTTAATAGACCACCAACAGGTATGTGTGAATATTTTTACCACCCTTTTCTCATATTTATTGCAAAAAAGTTTTTATTTTTGGCTGTTACTGCCCAAAACTAGCTCCCTTTTACTTCTTTTTTTGAAAAAAAAACTGAGGGTTGCAAAAAAGGAAAACAAAAGTGGGGAATTGCAAAATTTCTTCAAGGAACTTATTTACTTGCTTGTAGGTTTCCAAATTTTTGCTAGGGAGACTACCTATCCTCTTCGCCCCCCACCCATGCATGGACGATTGGTCGACGTAGTTTATCCGTAAAATCTTCTAAGTGTGTCGATCGGCTCCATAATAAACGTCAGAAGATCTTTTTCCCTCTGAATCCTCATGGTGTATCAGATTTGGGAAGAAGGACAACTACGAATCAACCAAATGCCCGAATTTATGTTGTGTGTCAAATAGCCAAAGTGCTAACAGCTAGCAGTACAAGAAAATAAAGCAACACCAAAATTAAAGCCAAAGTCGAAAAAAGTGAAAATTAACCAAAAAAGCTTAATAGACCTGTTTTCTATGATAAAATTCCCCAAAAAAAAATGATGATGAAAATGTAAATTTAGCCAAGGAGTGATAAAAAAATAGAAAAAAAATGCAACATTGGACTTTACAGTCCCGGCTGGTGGTGCTGATCTCTGTTTCATGGCCCTTCAACCAGGAAGTACTATGCGGGGGCTGGGGACCAGCCACCCTGTGGTTTCGTACACCATTCCTATTTACCTTCCCCAGATTTCTCCAGACAGTCTTTTTTGAGCTGGGTCGCCTCTGGCTGAGTTTACGGAGTTAGGTTACTGACCCCCGTTGCAAACCAAATAACCAGTGACTCCAGGATCCGAACTCCATCTTCACAGACAAAGAGTTCCAAGTCCGGAGTGCTAGCAACTCGACTAGAATAATCACTAGGAATGATAGCTCTTACGAAACTTTGGAAGTGCTGAACTTTGTTATAAAGACGTAATATTTCTGCTGATGTAAATATCCTGAAACTATTCCCGCCAGTTTGATGTTTTCAAAAAATTTAGATTATTTGTGAGTTTTAGTTTGGAACATGCTAGTTTGAGATGACTACTTTATTCGTTACATTTACGGCTGTCCATGCACTTGGTGTGATTGAATTCTTGATTTGATGACTTACTAGTGTATGAAGAAAGAAACGGCTGAGGAATGGAATATTAAAAAATTGTAGTAAAGCGTTGGGTCATCTTAGTGTCTTTGAAGATAGGTGATAGGCGTAGGCCTTTGATTTTTATCTATGATACTGCGCCAGATATTGTGGAAAAATCATTGGAATACCCAAGCAGGTACACAACTAACGAGAATTGTGGCAGTCAATGTTAAATAGAGGAGGCCTAAATAATGTAATTTGTCCTCATCAATCATATTAGGGAATTTTTGCTTGTCGTAGGAAGCTTGTGATAAAACATGCTGTCTTTAATAAAGAGTATGAGTAACTTCTAAGAGTGGAAACCAGAACTAGCGTCTTAGAAAAAATCACTAGTACCATCTAATGATAGCTAAAAAAACACTTGTGAAATTTGAAAAAAAAAATGTAAAAAGACAGACACTCCATAGCGCTGGTGTTTTTTTTTACACCAGCGCCAGTTTCCACTCTTTAAGTTACTCACACTCTTTGATCTAGTCCATTGTAAAATTAATAAATGTATGGTGTATGCCAATTTAGTCGAAATGAGGGTAGCACACTAGACTTACTATCCCATATCCTTTGGGACGAGGATTTGAATCCTGGTATCGGTACTCCTTTACATTGGGATGAGGGTCAGTGGTGTGAATTATGGTTCAACAAATACCCAGGAAACATCTGAATTTGAGATGTCAGGTGAGACGGAAAACGCCTGGTCCTACTGCAAGCACAAATAAAACTAAGTATGCTACCTTAACAGTAAATCTTGTTATTCAGCAATTTAATGCCGTAGAATTTGTTGAAATTTTGTATTAAGTTAACCCTAGTTTGCATTCAATATTACTTTTCTTGCAATAAAATTGTAAGAAATAGCCCATGCCTCTGCTATAACTCTACTTTTCGTTAATGCCCCCTTGCATGTTTTATTTGAAATTTTTGAAAGAAACTTGTCACTCTAGTATTACAATACTATGTCTATTTGGCCATTCCCGTGTCCAGCAAGAATAAGAAGATTGATCCTTTTCCAAGAGGAGACATGCCATTTGGATAAGTCTCAAAATTAGCTCTGGTGATTCATTATACAATTATATGAAAGGGGCTTTTCCTCCTCGACACCCCACTCTTTACGCTAAAGTTTTTTATTGTTTTAAAAAGTAGAGTTGCGAGAAAGAGTCAAACTTTAGCACAAGGAGCGGGGTGTCGAGGAGGAAAAGCCCCTTTCATATAAGGAGTAATTTCTGTTCGTTTTAAGTTTTAATGTCGCTCCTTATTTTCATTTCAAAAAACTTGTTTTTTTTATTTAATTTCTGAAAGTTTTTGAATTAATGCATGTCTGATTTTGGCTCTCCGTACATAAATTATTAAAATGAAATTTGCTATTAATTCTTTTTGGCTAAATGGCTTTCTCTTAGTTTTGATCAGACGATTTTAAGAAATAAGGGGTGGGGAAGGAGGCCTAGTTGCCCTCCAACTTTTTCGGTTACTTATAAAGGCAACTAGAACTTTCAATTTTTAACGAACGTTTTTTATTAGTAAAAAATAGACGTAATTTAAGAATCAACTTACGTAACAAACTTTTATATTCTTATATATTTGATTATATATATATATATATATGAGGGAGTTTGTCCCCTCGTTAATACCTCGCTCTTCACACTAAATCTTAAGTTTTGTCCCAATTCTTTAAGAATGACCCCTGAATCAGAAAGGCCGTAGAATAAATAGTTGAAATTACTAAAAATAATTTAGCATAAAGAGCGAAGTATTCATCTCCTTCTAAATACCTCGCTCTTTATGCTAAAGTATTTTTAGAACCCCTCATATGCGTAATAATCTCTGTTCGTTTTAAGTTTTAATGCTTCTCCTTACTTTCAATTGAAAAAAACTTTTTCATTGAATTTCTCTTCCCCCATGAAATATTCCTCCAAGGAAAGATCCTCCAATATAGCCCCCTCCCCTGAATCCCACGCCCAAACAAAAAAATCTCCCTGAAAACGTCGGTACACTTCCCAATAACCATTACTGTATGTAAACATTGGTTAAAGTTAGTATCTTGCAGCCCCTCCTCCAGGGACTGTGGGGGGTAAGTCATCCCCAAAGACATAGTTATTATGGTTTTCGACTATGCGGAACAAAATGGCTATCTCAAAATTTTGATCCGTTGACTTTGGGAAAAAAGTGAGCGTGGGAGGGGGCCTAGGTGCCCTCCAATTTTTTCGGTCACTTAAAAAGGGCACTAGAACTTTTCATTTCCGTTAGAATGAGCCCTCTTGCAACACTCTAGGACCACTTGGTCGATACGATGACCCCTGGGGAAAAGAAAGAAAAAAAAAACAAACAAAGAAATAAACACGCACCCGTGATTAGTCTTCTGGCAAAAATACGAAATCCCACATTTTTGTAGATTGGACCTTGAAATTTTTTCTATAGGGTTCTCTGATACGCTGAATGCGATGGTGTGATTTTCGTTACGATCCTATGACTTTTAGGGGGTGTTTCCCCCTATTTTCCAAAATAAGGCAAATTTTCTCAGGCTCGTAACTTTTGATGACAAAGACTAAATTTGATAAAACTTATATATTTGAAATCAGCATAAAAATCCGATTCTTTTGATATATCTTTTAGCATCGAAATTCCGTTTTTTAGAGTTTCGTTTACTATTGAGCTGGGTCGCTCCTTACTACAGTTACCACTAACTGTTTGACTACGAAACGTACAGTAGCTATTTTGGGTGGAGCATCGTGTGGGTCTTGGAGGTATGTAGTGAGGAGTTTTACAGGAGGAGACTTTTATAATGAGGAATTAAATGGTCGACTTACTGATTTGCTGTTGTGTGTTCTTTTTAGTGACACTAATTTTATATAGAGATACTATCAGAATCGATTTGATATAAAACTAAAAAATAAAATTCTATTTTTCTAAAGAATAGCCTAATTTTCTCTATTAGAATGACATTTCCGTTGTTGTATTCGGTTTTCATAACTTTGGTGAGATAATGCTTTAATTACAGTTATGCTAATATTTCGTTGCAAAGTTGTTGTCGGGGATGTCCCATCAAACCCAAGACTTGGGTCCTTCTTAGTGCTAGCTTTATGATAAAGCCTTAATTGGGCCTCTTTTCAGCCACCCTTCTTTTTTGTGCAAAGTATCTCTTGAGCATTACTTTATTTTGCGTCACATTAAGTGCGTTAGGATTACTGAATGTTTACAACATTTCTTTGCTTTAGCTTTGCCGCCGCCTGGTGTTCCCCCTCCTATTCCTGGTGGACCAGCCCCTCATGTGAATCCAGCATTCTTTCCACCTCCTCATCATCCTCCACCAGTAAGTTTCCCAACAGCAAGCGCTCCAGTAAGTTATTTTTTTCATAATTTTGTTTTTCTCTGTAGCCTGATCTTATCTATGAATTAGTCAGTTAAAATCCCAATTTTATATCTTTTACAGATCTAAACAACTTATTTCATTTTTGTAACGATGTTATTTTACAATGGAATGATAAAAAGAGAACTTACCATTTTTTCAGTTTTTCAATATAAAATAAGATAGATAATACAATTTAATATCGCAACATTAAACTGTATTATATATTGAGGCATTGTTAATTCAATTCAATAGTAACCAAACGAAGACTTCTTCATAGTAAAAATAAAGACTGAACAGTTTTTAAAACAATTCCCAAACAGCTGTGGAAACATATCTTATGAATGTTGATTCGCTGTCTCGTTTTCAGATTCACGGTTTTAAGCGAGATTGGTAATCCTTGTCACCTTTTCTATATTTAACCAGCCGAGGATTTATCTCAAAGGCTTCTAACGTGTTATACATGGATGATATGAAAATGTGATTCGCAAGTGATATGAAAATGTGACCCACATAAGTGTGGTTTAGCATTTTTTGAAAAAATAATCACAGAAAAGTAAAAAAAGAAAGAAAGCACAAGATTCAATTGAAAAAATATGTTTCTGGGATTTTGCTATTTTGTAATTTTTAATGATAAAGATCATTGTAAAAATAAGAATAACAGAAATAAATGAATAATAGAGTTATGACCCTGATTCTAATTTTCAACTTGCGCATGTGTTATGCAACCGTGTTGAACTCCAAACACAAAGATCACGTGGTATAACCAGGTAACATGAACAGTAACTCAGAATGATTTTTTACGGTTATGCCCGCTCTGTAAGTCATTTGATTTTGAAAAAAAAATAATTTCAAGAGAAATTGGAGAGACTGGAATTTCTGGGGGGGGGGGGAGGAGAACTTTAAGAATGGCAAAGAAACAAGGATTTTCTGAAGAACATTAGATATATCAGCGACTGTTTTAAAAAAAACTGCCTGGAAGGGGAAGGTACAAGGAGTATACTATAGTTTGTAATCCTATTTTTAGGCGTATCTTATGCGTTACTGTATCTTGGTATCTTCAGAACGTTTTGCCTCATATTTGCGGTCGCCAATCATCCACAGCCAGCTGAAGCAAACCACTTTGAGCACCTAGAATAGGTTAAAAAAGTGGTTTTGTTACCGCCCTTTCTTCTTTTTCAGGGACTTGTCTACTTTTCTAATTTCAATATTTATTTGCCAATCCTATCAACCGTTAAAAGGCTAATTATCGCAGATAAATAAATTTTTATTATCGTTTTTTCTCATTTTTTATACTTTCTCTCTTTCCCCGTCTCCTTTTCCCCCTTTTCTTTCGCTTTTATGAACCCTATTGTTTTCTATGTGTATCATGTAGTCCATCACAAGCTCCACTTTCTAAGGATTTTCATTACGTTACAAGGGCTGGTTGAAAATAATGTAATAATAAATTCAGTAAATTATTTTTGCCCGATCTATATATTAGATTTGACTCTATTGTATGTCGCCTATTTGTTTCTTCAGCCCATTAAAATTATTTCATTCTTATGACTATTTTCATAATTTTCCCTTATTACTTAAGCCCCCTGCTGGAATAGCTGACCAACCGACTATATCTGAGGCTGAGTTTGAAGAGATAATGAGTCGGAACAGAACTGTTTCGAGTTCAGCCATTTCAAGAGCGGTTGCTGATGCAGCAGTTGGTAAGCCTTTCAAATAATTTGCCGTCATTTAAAACCATCAACTAAAACCGATGATTCGTCTTATACTTAATACAAAAGTCAACTATAATTTAGCTTGATTTTATTTTACAAGATAATTATGTATTCAAAAAGGATCCCCCGAAAAAAAATTAAATTTTCAAAAAAAAAAATTAAACTACCTTATCGCTCTGGTGCCTTTTAACTTATTACCGAGAATTGTTTGTTGTACAACTGAAAATTATTTGCTTTTATAACCCATATAACAAAAACAACGCTAATATTTATCTAGCTGGTCATTATTTTTGCCCAGTTTACTGCCGATATTTGATGCAATTGGAACTCCCTTCTGCTAATTTCACATGATCTTCAGTTTTCACATTCTCTTAATTGCAGTTATATTTTCAGTTCCAAATAAGTAGTAATAATTTAAAAATAAGGTCAAACTGCTAAAAAGAAGACTGGGGAATTGATTTTTGCACTGGGATGTCTTGCAGATATATGTAATTAAAATGTTACTTTTAATTTTAATCATACTACTAATAGAATAAAACTTAATTTCACTGTTTTCGCATTTAATTCTTTTATTCACATCTGAGTCACATTTTTTCCAAATATACCACGGTTTTAAGGGGGACGGGAATTACTGGGTCTTATTCCCCTTGTTTGAGTACGTAATTTCAAATTGTAAACTTCAGTAAAAATTACACTTCGGTCAGTTTAAGCATATCGGTCTAAGATTTCCCCTTATTTTGTTTCTTGGTATGTCTTCACGGGGTCCCCAAAACGATGAATCTCCTGACTTTTACTTTTTTTTTCTTTTCTTGTGATGTGCATAATAATTACAAAATTAATTTAAAATTTTGGTTATCTTAACTCGGGGTTATGAATAATTGGATTCTAATAGCAAAAGAGCTTGCTTATGTCATCTTCCTCCGCTCGCCATGGTCGGCAGCTTGGGCTTTTGGCCCACGCTTGTTGTGATGACTTCACGTTTTGGGACAGCCTCTTCGTTAGATTCTTTTCCTGTGTATTGGGATCAGGGGAGTAGTTTGCTATGGGGCAGGGGAGGGGAGCAACTGCCCCGGTCGGGCTTCAATTTGCCCCACCCCAGGTTGCTGAAATTTAGTTTTTTTTAAAATATTGCCAAAACTAAGATGGGCCTTTATGATTCAAGCATTCCCAGAAACAGGTCAGTTTTCTTTAGTATATTTTTACATTTTTGGTACTATACGGTTCATTTTTTGAGTTTTTTGTGTCATTTTCACCTGATTTGGGAAAATTGGCCCCCTACTTTGCCCCCTCCCCAGGATTTTGATGAAGTTACGCCATTTAATGGGATCTCCTAAGTAAAGGTTACCTTTTATTAAAATTTCAGATCAGACGAAAAGTGGCAAATTAATTTTGCCACTTAATGCAGCTCTTTACTTTTCTTTGACAAACTTGTTTTATGCAAAAAGTTTTTTTTTTAATTAATTTTTGTTCGTTTTTTATTAAAATCAATTTTTAAAAATCCCAAAAATATGTCTTTCAAAGAAAAGTAAAATACTCCATTAAACTAAAAATGAGCAAAAGTAGAATCAATTGATCTACCAAGCATAAAATTACCACTAATCATCGTCATTAAGTATGTGAAACGCAAAACGAACAGAAATTGCAATAAATAACCGAATCAAACTCAAAGCGAGCAGAAACTTACATGAAAATGGCTCAAAACCCCTATGCCTTCCAAAGCAAGAACATAATTTGCACTTTACTGAAAAAAAAAACACGATTGTATATGCATTGTCAGTTTAATATACATATGCTGATATTTGTTCCTTAAAATCTTTATAATATTTGATTTATTTAAGTCATAAAAGTGAAAACATTCATTTTTTTTTAGTAAAGTGGGAATTATTGTCTGACCTTGGGAAGAAAGGGGTTTTGATCCTTACTCATGTTAATTTCTGCTCGTTTTGAATTTGACTCGGCTATTTATTTTAATCTCTGTTCTTTTTTGCTTTCATTTATTTATCGATGCTGATTTGTGGTAGGTTATGCTTGGTAGATTATTTGATTCTATTTTTGCTCATTTTTAGTTTAATGGAGTTTTCTACTTTCCTTTGAAAAATTTATTTTGTAGAAAAAGTTTTTTTTTAATTAATTCTTGTTCGTTTTATATTGACATAGTCTTTTTCAGGGAAAAAGAAAATAATATTTTAAACCTTTTTGGTTTTTCCTTTAAGAATTCATAGTTCGGCCTTCTATGTGTATGCAGGAGAAAATTTTTTAACAACAGATTCCCTTTTGAAAATCTGAACACTAATAGTAGTGTTTAATTTAGTTTTATGCCTCCTCTAGTTGTCCCGAAAAAAAACTTAATAATGTCCCAAAAATTATATCTTTGCTCTTTAACAGATTGGATACACTTACACACTTTTGACTTTGTTAATTTTAAGAGCAAAAATAGTAATAGAAGTAGCTTCGAAAGTTTGAACTTAATACCCCCAGTCTTGGGACGTTGCAGAGATGTCTTAATTGCAACCAGCGTACACACAATGCGTTTTGATTTAATCTTAAAGCACCATTGGGTTTTTAAGCACAATGAGTAAATTGCATAACTGTTGGGAGTTAACCTTCACAATAGCCCTAGAGATATAGTTACAAGACCGTTCAGCTATCCTGAACAAAATGGCTGTCTTAAAATTTTGATTAAAACTGTTCGAAAAATTATGAGCTAAAGAGAAGAGCTGATTGCACTTCAAATACTTTTCACTCTGAAAAAGGGTACTAGAACTTTGAATTTCCAATCAGATTAGCTCCTTTAAAATATAAATGATATAATTAGCTATGATAGAGCAGCGGTGCCTATGTTATTGCTTATATGACCTTTTGATACTTGCATGCGTATAATTTTTTCGTTTAATTGTAACTCCCCCTAAACGTTTCAACTTAATGCCCTTAGTGTCATTAGTTATAGTAACCGTAGACGTATTATTATATATATACACATAGTGTCTTCTGGCTAGGTCAAGATCTGCCACAACTTACCTTGAAAGGTCTAACTTAATAATGTAAGCCGTTGTTGTGATATTCACGTTTGGTGAAAAGGGGGGCAGTGGGGGGGGGCTAATGGACCTCAATCTTTTTTGACTCTTAAAAGGGAACTAGAACTTCTAATTTTCAGCCAAATGAGCCTCCTCTAAAGTTAAAAAACCATCCCCTCCATAAAAAAAACCTTAAATGCTTCTGGTGCATAATTTACAACCCCTTCCCCCAGGCTTTGGGGGTTTATTTCATCCCCAAAAGCTTTATTATTTTATATATGGACTATTTGAATGAAATGGCTATCTCAAATGTCAAAAACCCTATATGCCCAGGGCATAACTTACAACCTTCGCCCTGAGGACTGTGGGGGGGGAAGTGGGTTATCATCCTTAAGGACCTGACTTCCAGACCTTTGAACTACGCTGAACAAAATGGCTATCTCAAAATTTTTATCGGAAGTACTTGGGGAAATGATGAACGTGGGGGGGGGGGAGCTATTTACCCTCAATCACTTTTGACTATTAAAAAGCGCACCAGTCCTCTCAATTTACAATCGAATGAGCCCCTCTTCGAGTTTCTAAGAAACTTCTTCTTTATAAAAGGCCCTGGTCTAAAACAAACAAAATAATAATAATAATAATTGTAATACGTTGTGCCAACATCATTCTTTAATTAGGTAGTGCTAGTGTGCTGCCTATGATACCCTTTTTCGTGGATTTTTTTTCTATTAGACTCCTTCATTTGAATTTTTTTTTTCGATATACTCTGCGGGGGGGGGGGGGTAAATGACGGCCACCCTTTTTACCTCTCGGTTGAAAATGTCAGAATTTACGCCTGACATAAAACAAAACAGTGGCTGTTTGACTTGTTTTTACAGAAGTATTGACATCATTGATCCGAGATTGAAAAAAAAAAAGAAGCAAGTGCTTCTTTATCAATGCACATAAGGATTTCGGCACGCACAAGGAGGGAGGAGGTGGAGGCTCTTCATTGTGATAGCACCTGTAATCTCGAATCTACTCCCCGCCCCTCGAAGGCCCATCACCCTGGAATAAATAATGATTTCCTGCCTTTAGTAAAGATCAGTAGTTTTCATATTTGAGGGAGATCATTATTATAGATATTTAGAGATAAAGAAAAAATTCTTAGCATATCCACCTCTTCCTCGAAGTTCAATCTACATTCATTTATTATTTATGCCAAATATATTTTAGCTTAATTATTAAGACATTGTTCCCTTTTTTGAGATTATATGATCTTACGAATCCGTATATCTAGTTTGGAAGGAATATAAAATTATAAGTTTGTATGTGATTTCAAAAATGACAACCGGTGCATATAAAAGAATCTATCAACCTCCTATTTTAAGGTGATTATGCAAGCGCTATTGAGACTCTGGCCACAGCCATTAGCTTGATAAAGCAGTCAAAGGTTGCTGGTGATGATAGATGTAAAATATTAATAACTGCCTTGAAAGACACTCTTAGTGGAATTGAAGCCAAGAGCTATGGATCAAGAAGAGGTAGGTCTTTCTAACTTATGTTCAGTATATTCTATATTTTGTGTATAATATTAAGTTTATTTCTGGTTTCACTGTCAAAAAAAAAATTATGTACAGTTAAAGCCAGTAATTCTAATGTAAATATTAAGATCACATTGTCTAGCTGTTATAATTATAGAAAAGTGATTTGAAAAAAAAAAATTAAGCAAAATCGCAATGGAAGCATGACAATGAAGACCAACTTTTTTGTCTGACTAATTGCTTATAACCTGTTTTTCATTGGATGGACTCCCGATAGAAAAACTTAAGAAAGTTTCGACCAGTCCCCTTTAAACTGGAATCGAGCAGTGATTATTATTATCAGTGCTAGAGCGAGCTGTGTCAAAGTTTAAGACTGGCTCGATGCAAAAAAAGCCGCTTAGATGAACATGTAGACTAACTTTGTGTGAAAGCTAGTTAAGTCCAGACCCAGGAATGGGTCCTGTAATGGGTTTGGTCCTGACAGAGAAAAACCCAGCTAAGTTCAAGGTGCATACTGACTGATGTAATTGGTGCGATTGATGGATTTCTTTTCCTTTTTGGTACATTTTTTTTATTATTATTTCACCTTTCTCTTCTTTTTCACTGAGAATGGCTGAGCGATGGGTCTTGAACTATATAGATAATGGAAATGTTTTCATTATTTTAGCTTGGCATTTTTTTGTTTTTTTGTTTTGTTTTTCTTCTACATCATATTTAGCGTGTGTGATGTTCGGACGTGTTAACCATTCTATTAATGATATAAGATGGAATGAGATATGTGTTTGTTCAATGGTGCCCAACAATATCGGGGTTAGGAGGGGCTTAGCCCCATAGAACGCCAAGAACTAAGCTAAGATTTTCAATCTATGATCGAAAATCCCTTCCTTAATCATCCTAAATTTTGTAGTAAAAAGGCTATTGAAAATTGTCGCTACCATGGCTGAAATTTTAGAATGAATATTCGAAATTTCCCTGAAGTTTGAATTGTAAATAACATTTTAGTTCATAAGCAGAAAAACTTAACAAACATCACCTGCAGCTGGCGCATGGTAAAATTCTATGGTAATTAAAAAAGCGCACAAAAAAAAAACTAGTTTTAAAATATTTTCCAATAAAACCAAATTTAAAGCAAAATAAAGAGCGATATTAAAACCTTGCAAGTCCATAAATAAATTCCTATAATAAGTCAAAGTTAAGACAAACATAGTGTACTCTGAATGAATAAATGGAACAGACGAACAGAAATGGAAATAAATAACAAATCCAAACTTAGAACGAATAGAAACAATAGAGATAGTGCTGCCTCCTTAAGCCGCTTAAAGTCAAGAGCGTCAGGTGCGTTTTATTAAAACGATGTGTATTTTGAGCTTCTGTTGACTGAAAAATAGGAAAATCAACTTTAGGGGGAAGAAGCTGACAATTTTCAGATTAAAGACATTGGCGACCTCCAATTACGTTATGCTATTGTAAAATGACACATTTTTTTTTTCCACTTGGCTTATTGGCAGGTATTTTGATTGCTCTTTTTGTTTTGCTCAATAAATTGCCCGAAGTGGCTAGAATTGAGTATCAATGGTCTTTTTCTTCCCTTTTTTATTCAGCAGGTTCAAGTAACTACACCAAAATAGAAACTGCATAAGTAAAAACTACAAAAATAAGCAGCACCTAACCAAGGAAGGGGGGTGTCCATATGTTATTTTAAAAGGGCAGTCAATCCTATGAAGTTGTGATATATATTTCTTTTACAGCATGTGGGTATTTTCATCTGGATTATTTATTGTAAAGTTGTCAGTCTTTTTGCCACTTTTCTGCGAATTTAATATCATCACATCATAAGCAGTTGTTTTATTCTTTTAGTTGATATTGTGTATGCTGTTCTTCACATTTTATTACAGTTTGTTTTACTTTTAAATTTTCCCTTTTTTTTACATTTTGCTTATTTTGTACTACAATTTGTATTTAAGAGTTGACTGTTGAACTTACGAATGTTTTTCTCGTAGTTTTTTTTTTTTTTTTTTTTTTTTTTTTTTTTTTTTTTTATTATTATTATTATTATTATTATTATTATTGTCCTATTGAAGATGGTTTTAACTTCTCGTTTTCTTAATCACTTTGAGTAAAAGATCATCATTTTCCAATCTTGTTTTTAAATTAAGCAAATTGTATGCAATTAAGATGTGTTTTAATTTACCTAAAATCTGTCCTCTGTGATTCCTAGCAGCTTCAAACAAGCATTTGGATAATATAGGATTGTTTATGCAAAGCTTGGCAAAGAATATTTCTTCCCTTTAATACGCCGAGTGATTTGTTTTTGCAGAGCGCTCAAGATCCCGGGATCGTGACCGCAGAAGAAGACACAGAGACCGCACAAGGTCCCGAAGTAGAGACAGAGAATATCGGTGAGTGTTTATTCAGTTTGGTATGAGTCGAAAATTTGGATGCTTCCTTGTTAAAAAGTTTGCAATGATGAAAACGGGAAAAATGTCGTAAGAAGAGGAGGCCATTGTGTTGACTGGAATATTTGAGGTTCGCCAAGTAACAAAATGTAAAAAATTTGTTCAAGAGACTCCAATTGTTGACATTGACTAGAAGCCAGGCTCTAGTGCTGCTTAAGTAAAAAAGAGCCATTTGCCAAGGTGGAAAGTAATAATAGGGCAGACAGTTTCGCTCCCGTGGCTGTTCTTGCTAACCGCACTTGCAAGGGGCCAAGAAACTTTCTGAACGGCTTGAAACTTTAAATCATAGTTCCATTGCAAAGGAGGTCCTACTGGACAAGAAAATTTTAGTATGGTAGCAGCCCCCCTCCTCCTAGAATAGAGCCCAGAGAAGAAGGCAAAAAATTTTCTCAATTGACTTAAAGTTTTCAAGGATCGTTGCCTGGGCCAAGGGGACTTCATCTTTTGTTTGGAGAATGGTGGTATTGGGGGAGGGCTGGTAATAGCCGAAAAACTGTTTGTTCCTGACTAGTTGGAAACTTTCGCCGCAGGTTCCCAGGCCAAGTTGAACCTAATAATAAATGATTTTGTTTGTAGGTATGGTCTCACCGACAATGGGGCCTGAAAAGTGACAAAACTTTTCATGATCAGCTCAGAACTTGTATCTCAAGTCCTTGGGCCAAGAGGACTCTAATGTGTATGACAAAGTAAAAGAAATAACATTGCTTGTTCTGGAAAAGTAACAACAAACTCTTTTTTTCTGAACAGATTGAATTATGAAGCCGCAAGTCTCTTGCTCAATTTCGATCCTAATATACAAATAAGTATTTTTGTTTCAGGGTATGCCCCCCCCTTCCCTCTGGAAATGGGCCTGAAAAGGGGCCAAAATACGCTTTTACCGATTGGCTTGAAACTTTCAAGGATGTTTGTCTGGGCTAAGGGAATTAGACATTTTCAATAATTGTGTTGAGGGGGGATTAGACAATCCCCCCTCAATTGTCTAAGGGGATTAGACAATGAAAATTGTGTTGTTCTTTATTAGTTTGAAACTCACAGCCGTAAGTCCCTTGGCCAAAGAGACATTCATGCAAATAAAAAAAAGTTGAGCCAAATAGGGCCAGTTTGTTTTACGCAGATTGGGAAAACAGGGAATAGATAATTTTTCCTATAGGTTTTAAAGTTATGTGTAGATATACCAAGACGACCTTGATTGAGACAAAAATGGTTGGATACATAGGTTGTATTGATGTTTGACGGCAGAAATTCGGCATAATATTTCAGTGAGGACACAACATTTCGGAGTTTGGTGCAATTATATGTGAAACCTGGAGCTGGAACAAAAATTTCGTTTCTCTGATCGCTCAAACTTTCAGGATAAATAGACAGGGACAAGGGGCCCTCGATGAAGACGAAAGCTATTAAAAAAAAAATAATAATAATAAGGTTGTACTGATTCGTGACGCCCAAAATAGGCCTATATTTGTTTTATCCGTGATTGGCTTTTAACTTACTAAGCATATTCACTGGGTAATAGAAACAAAAGATGTGAAAATATTCGAAAATTTCTCGTTGTATCAAACTATGACACCCAAAATGGGCCGAAGCTCATTTTTCTTCAACTAAGATGAAACGTCCGTTGTAAGTAGACCGGACCATGGTGACCTCAGTTATGACAATAAATTTTGAAAGAAACATTTAGTTATACTGGTTTGTAGCGTGAAATCCTAATATGGTTTAAATCTTATTCAAATGACTGAAATATTATTTTCAAGACATAAGAGTTGTAAACTCAAACCGAAACCAAGGATGAAATATTTTACCAGATCAAGCAATGTGACGCTAATTTCTAATCATTCGGTTGTGAATACTACTCATTTGGTTGTAAATTCCAAAGTAGTTCGAAACGATAAACTAGTAGCTATTGCGCAACGGTAGAAGCAGCGATGTCGACATGTTACTGTCGAACCTGTTATGTTTCAAGTGAAAATCCTGTTATTTGCTTTGCCTACCAATTAGTGCATTTAAATTTTCAACGGTATTTAACCGTAGTTAATTGACTGTTAATACCTATTATATACAGTAAACTTCAATGATATACTAAAAATTATCTGTTGAGATATGCAGTATAGCTGCATTTAGCGCTTCCCCTGGAACTCTGATACAAGTCCAGATGACTTTTTAGAACTGCTAGCTTAATTTAATATAACTAGGTTTTGATCTTGTTTGAAGAACGAAAACCAGTGACGACTGAGTCCTGATAATTATCTAGGTATGTATGGTAATTAAGATATCTGGCAAACTAGTATTTGCTTTAGGGGGGAAACAATAAATATCAATCACTTTCCATTAACAAATTTCGTTAGCTATTGCTTAGACCAATTAGGACAAAGATAGTGTAGCCGTTATAAGCGTGGGCACCTAGTTGTCATGATGATTAGTAAGGGCCAATGCTCCAATAGCGTCGTTTAGTCCTTTTCCTTTAAGTGCCAATCGTTGCAACTGATATACAGAGTTGGCGGAGCAGCCTATGAATGTACAGATAATGAAGACCCACAGACGAGTTACTTTGCATGCCCCAAACCCCTAGCAGTCATACCATCCATGCGACTCCGTAGTTTTGGTATTTGTCCTTAGGGGATCATTATATTGAGCAGAACTTTCTAAAAGGCTTATTACTCTGGAGATGGTATGATCTCACGTTTTAGACTATAGAAAAATATAATACGTATTAAAATGGGGCGGAAAAACCGGCCCAAATTATTTTGGAGTGTTATTTTGAGTGTATGATGGCAACACTGGATAGAAGAGGTTGGAAAGATCAGACGATGCTGAACTGTAGCTGGTGACAACAATGATAAATGACGAGGTTGAGAGTGGGCTTTTGAATACTTATAGCAAAATTTTCTATCTGCGATGTTGCGATAATTTTTCCGTGATCTTGGGTACACTTTAACTACATTGAATAACTAAAGGTTGAACTGAAGGCTTCCGAGGGTTACCTTTTTAAGCCTAGTGTTTCTCTTACGTATTCAACCTGTCGAAAAATATATTTTTGCCATTATTAGAGAATACACTTTCCTTCTTTCCACTTCTATGTCTCCGGAAAAGCAATATTCCACTCTGAATCTTCTTTTGAGATTTCATCATTTTTATCATTTTTTAAAACTGGTATTTAACTTTTAATTAAGAAGCAAAAAAGTGTTTCTTTTCTTTTGGAATAGGAACCTTTTTTTGTTAAAAACAATACGTGTTACAGAGAGGAGGAAAATGCATTATGTTTATTGAGTTGTTCGAGAAATTTTACCTAAAAAAATGTTTTAATTTGGTCTAGTGAATTGAAAAGAAATGTTTTTCTTGAGTTTTGACATAAGTTGAGCAACTTTACTATGCTATTAGCGCTATATTTACCGTCTAAAAAGTAATTTTTGTTTAATTGTGTTGTGTGTAGTTCTAGGACTCCAGATCGGGATCGTGACCGCTATGAGAGAGAGAAAAGAGAAAGATCGAGAGACTATGATCGCACTCGTGACAGGGATCGTGAAGACAGATACAGGTAATTGCTTGTTTTTGTTGTTTTTCTCCTTTTTTATATCTTTCACTCTTCCGTTTCATTTCTATTTAGTTATTTTAAAAAAAAAGTTTTTAGTTTTAAGGCGTTATTGTTTTAATTTCAAGACACAAGCTAGTTTTAAAACAGAATTGTAAAATGCTGCTAATCGGGCATATGCAAACTGGATGGTATTTTTCAACCGGGTCTCTACCCCCCAAAGCCTCAAGATTTTAAAATAATATAATTTTTGGCTATTTTGATTCGCATCTGCAAACTGCTGGAGTTATTGTAGTGAACAAAGTAATATAACGTTTCTGAATTATATTTTCATACATTTACCTAGCGTAATTATACCCTAATAAGGTGTTATGCTATATCACTTTTTCTTTTTCGATCATCATGATTTGATTGGTATTTACAAATGGCTACTTTTTCCAGCCTGCTGATTTCCAATTTTTATCAGATAAACCTTATGTTATTTCATTTTAATGAATTCTTTCACTGGAATGACGGTTTACAATCTGTCTAAGCATTGAAATATTCAAGATCTTTCGGTGCCTTCTGTTCTTACACAACTTCAGAAAAATATTAGTTTTGTTACTTGAAGTTGCCAAGAATATGTACGAATAACATTTTTAAGCAATGAGATTTGGAAGATATCCACTGTCTGTGTCCTACAATAATAACTGTTTGTGACTATAATTTTCTAAGATTTACGCTGGCATTTGGCAGAAATTACGCAATTGCTTGAAAATGGGGAAAGTTTATTTGCTTGAGAAAGAAAAGAATTAGTAAAAAAAAAACCATTTTAGGACCCAAATTGAATTTATTCATTAATAAGGAAAATTAAACTTGAAACACATGCTCAAGTACCATCGTAAGATTTGAAGTTGACAATATTTTTCAAAATATCAGCATCACCACTAAACAATAAACAAATAGAGATATTAACAAAAAATTGTAATTTTCTAATTGAGAGGAACAATTCTCTATAAACTAACTCCTTAGCAGTTGTTATGCTGATTGAAGTTCGTCCAATCTTATTTAGATTATTGACTTGTCTAACCAGATTTCTTCCTTGAGTTTCCATGTTCCACGAGTTTTGTATAATTTTCAAGAAAAAGCTGTGTTTTTGTGTGAAAAAAGCCAGTTTGTTGTTAACACGTGTACGCTTAAAAAACCATTGTAATATATATGTATATATATATATATATATATATATATATAGATCTATATATATAAAAATAAGTTGTCTGTGGATCTGTGGATCAGGTTGACGTCATGACGTCAAAAACTACAAAAAAACTAAAAACTAATAAAAAAAATAAAAAAGCTAAAAAACTAAAAAAACTAAAAAACTAAAAAAACTAAAAAAACTAAAAAACTAAAAAAACTAAAAACTAAAAAAAAAAACTTAAAAAAAAGGAAAAAACTGAAAAATAGAAGAGAAAAAGAAAACTAATAAAATTAAGAATAAAAATAAAAAAAAATAAAAAAGATAAAAACTAAAAAAAGAAAACTGAAAAAAGAAAAAATGTAAAAAACTAAAAAATACTAAAAAGAAAAAACACTCAAAGAGAAATTACAGACCGGGACACTCAAAGAGAAATTACAGACTGGGATACCGGGACACAAATGACGACCGGGACACAGGGAATATATCTTCTATCTATCTATATATATAAAAATAAGTTGTCTGTCTGTCTGTGGATCTGTGGATCAGGTTGACGTCATGACGTCAAAAACTACAAAAAAACTAAAAACTAATAAAAAAAATAAAAAAGCTAAAAAACTAAAAAAACTAAAAAACTAAAAAAACTAAAAACTAAAAAAAAACTTAAAAAAAAGGAAAAAACTGAAAAATAGAAGAGAAAAAGAAAACTAATAAAATTAAGAATAAAAATAAAAAAAAAATAAAAAAGATAAAAACTAAAAAAAAGTAAGAAGAAAAAACGAAAAAAAATTAAAAAAGCTAAAAAAAAAGGTAAAAACCAATTAAAAACTAAAAAGAAAAAAAAGGAAAAACCGCGCAGTTAGATGAAGATCCACCTGGACGGCGAGAGTCAAAACATATCAAAACTGAAAATGATAGCGATGATGATTGGGTTTGGGATTTTGACTTGGATAAGGTCATCAATGCCTACCAGATTTTAGTTAAAAAAAAAACAAAGGTTCGGCGATATGTATTTCATAGTGAAGCTGAAAAATAAAAAAGAAAAAGAAAACTGAAAAAAGAAAAAATGTAAAAAACATGACGACAGGGACACAGGGAATATAAATGACGACCAGGACACGCTGAAAAATAAAAAAGAAAAAGAAAACTGAAAAAAGAAAAAATGTAAAAAACTAAAAAATACTAAAAAGAAAAAACACTCAAAGAGAAATTACAGACCGGGACACTCAAAGAGAAATTACAGACTGGGATACCGGGACACAAATGACGACCGGGACACAGGGAATATAAATGACGACCAGGACACAGATATTTAAGAATATCGTTCAAACACAAATTTTTAATTATAAAAAGACCGTTGAAAGAGAAATTTCTAATTTTAAAATGACTGAAGAACCTACAATGGCAACACCTGAGGAAGCTGCTCAAAACGAATGTATTCAAGCCGAAGTAGCTGAGTTGGTAAAGCGTTATGTTTCAGGTTCTAGGTCCGAGGGGCTCCAGGTTTGAACCTTGGCTTTAGCATTAATACAAAAGAAGAAAAAAACTAAAAAAGGTAAAAACTACAAAAAAACTAAAAAGAAAATATATATATATTTATATTTTATATATATATTTTCTATATATTGTCTGTCTGTGTAACGATGGCTCTGGTCAAACATTTTCAGATCAATTGCTGGCAATTGGAAACGAAAAGCTCCCAGTAGTGGGAAAGCCAAGAATGTTGTATATTCGCAATTTTTACGTAGTTTGAAACACATGTATAAATCTATCTATATTCACAGGTGGGACACAGGGACACAACTACAATGGCGCGTAACTAATATGGCGCGTAACGACTTACGCGCGCGGGGGGCTTGGGGGGGCGCGAAGCGCCCCACCAACTAGGTGTTGGGGTGGCGCGAAGCGCCACCCCAACAGCTAGTATATATATATATATATATATATATATATATATATATATATATATATATATATATATATATATATATATTATTTATTTATTTATTTATTTGAAAATTTCATCGTACAAAAGCAAGAAGATGGAGCAGTAAAAGAAAACAAATTAATAAAACAATAAAGACAACAATTAAACACTTCGTGGTAACGAACTGTAATAAGGAGCGACCCGGCTCAATAGTAACCAAAACTCTAAAAAATTGAATTTTGATACCAATAGCTACATCAAAAGAATCACATTTTAATGCTGATTTTAAATATATAAGTTCCATCCAGTTTAGTCTTACCCATCAAAAGTTACGAGCCTGAGAAAATTTGCCTTATTTTAGAAAACAGGGGGGAACACCCCCCAAAAGTCATAGAATCGTAACGAAAATCATACCATCAGATTCAGCGTTCAGAGAACCCTTTTTGTATGAGTTTCAAGCTCCTATCTTCAAAAATGTGGAATTTTGTATTTTTTGCCAGAAGGCAGATCACGGATGCGTGTTTATTTGTTTGGGTTGTTTTTTTTTTTCAAGGGGTAACCGTGTCGAGCCGGTGGTCCTAGAATGTTGCGAGAGGGCTCTTTCTAACGGAAAAGAAAAGTTCTAGTGGCCTTTTTAAGTGACCAAAAAAATTGCAGGGCACCTAGGCCCCCTCCCACGCTAATTATTTTCCCAAAGTCAACGGATCAAAATTATGAGATAGCCATTTTATTCAACGTAGTCTAAATACCTTATAACTATGTCTTTGGAGACGACTTACTCCCCAACAGTCGCCGTGGGAGAGGCTGCAAGTTACAAACTTTGACCAGTGCTTACATATAGTAATAGTTATTGGGAATTGTACAGACGTTTTCAGGGGGATTTTTGGTTTGGGGAGGGGTTGAGAAGAGGGGGATATGTTGAGGGAACTTTCCATCGAGGAATTTGTCATGGGGAAGAAAATTTCCATGAAGGGAGCGCAGGATATTCTAGCATTATTTAAAAAAAAATGAAAAAATAATTATGAAAAAGTTTTTCAGCTGGAAGTAAGGAGCAGCATTAAAACTTAAAACGAACAGAAATTATTACGTGTATGAGGGGCTCACCTCCTCCTAATACCTTGCTCTTCACGCTAAAGTATTTTTAGTAATTTCAACTATTATATTCTACGGCTTTTGTGATTCAGGGGTCATTCTTAATGAATTGGAACAAAATTTAAGCTTTAGTGTAAAGAGCGAGGTACTAACGAGGGGGTGAACCCCCTCATATATGTAATAAAAGCATGAGAATACAAAAGTTAGTTACGTAGGCTAATTTATAAGTTACGTATAGCTTTTTTCTAGTAAAAACATTCGTAAAAAATTAAAAGTTTTAGTTGCCTTTTTAAGTAACCAAAATATCGGAGGGCAACTAGGCTTCCTCTCCGCTCCTTTTTCTCAAAATCATTCGATCAAAACTATGAGAAAGCCATTTAGCCAAAAAAAAAAAAATATGCAAATTTCGTTTTAATTATTCCTCTGCGGAGAGCCAAATTCTAAACATGCATTGATTCAAAAACGTTCAGAAATTAAATAGAAAAACAAGTTTTTTTAACTGAAAGTAAGGAGCGACATTAAAACTTAAAACGGACAGAAATTACTTCGTATATGAAAGTGGATGCTTCCTCATCAACGCCCCGCTCTTTACGCTAAAGTTTTTTACTGTTTTAAAAAGAAGAGTTGAGAGAAAGACTCAAACTTTAGCGTAAAGAAGCAGTCCCTTTCATATACGAAGTAATTTCTGTTCGTTCTAAGTTTTAATATCGCTCCTTACTTTCAGTTAAAAAAAAACTTTTTTTTTATTTAATATACGAAAGAAACCAGAATAATAAAGAAAAAACTTATAAGACAGACGAGTATAATGTACATAATTTATGTGCAAAAAAAAAATCAAAACAACGCAATATACTATATATGCTGTAGAAAAATAACGTTAAACAATCTTACAAGAATCAAATTAAATTCCCATTTTTTTTTCTGTTATGTTTCGCTATTCATCTGGCGACGGCAACCTTGAATTTTTCAATAGCGAGCGAATGTCTCTACCACGGAGGCAGATGAAGCAGATACTTGGGAAAGCGAAAGAATATAGATCAGATTCTAATTTTGTCAGTTTTAGTTAGGAGTTTCTAGAAGGGTTCGGTGTAGAAGACTGCTTGCTGGTTTGATAGTGAAATATCCAGTTTAATACTGGTATGTTCCCTATGAACTCTGAATCAATACTGAACTATATATATATATATATATATATATATATATATATATATATATATATATATATATATATATATATATATATATGTGAAAACTTAGTCCAGAAATCGTAATCCTTTTGGTAAAATTTCTTTTCTTCTGGCCTTCATAAAGATTATTCCTTTTGGTATCTACACATAACTATCATCCCAATAAATGTGCATCGTGCCAAATTGTTGCTTTTTTTAAATTAACATTTTTTGTAATTGTACTTTAGATATCAGGAAGAACGCTACCGTGAGAAAGAACGGGGAAGGACAAGAGACCGAGATGAAGACAGTGAACATCGTAGACATTAATGGTGCTTCTGATGTGTATCATGCATTTCTTTTTCCTATCTTCTTTTTTGTATAGCGATTACAATGGCTGTAATTATGATTTTCAATAAATTTGTTTCTCAATTATATTTCTTCTTTTTAATCAGAGGTTTCGTGTTAGGTCGACCTCGGTTAGTCACCCACCCTTGCTGAAATAAATTAATTTTGAATGAATCTATTTATCTAAACAATATTTTACCTTATATATATATATATATATATATATATTAAATTGTTTATTTTATGAACATGCATTAACAACAAGGAATAAATACGGATTAAGGGTAATCTACAAGGCTAAAGTTGACTAAAAATAAAAATAAAAGTTAATTTTTTACGTTTAAAATGAATTCAAGTAAAAATTGTTTTTCTTGTTACAATTAAAGATAGGGATTCAAACTTCAGACAGGGAGAAGGGGAGGAAGAAAATTTCAGAAACCTCGAAATGTTGGTTGTTGTTGAAACTGGAGCTCGTTTGGGAAATATGCAAGCCAAATTAAAGTTTCACACTCAACCTCTAATCCAAAAAAATACATGGCAGGACTCGGATAGTTCTTAAAATAATGGCCACTTCTGACACCTGACGTTGCTCGCATTTAAACATTATATCA
Source organism: Artemia franciscana (assembly GCF_032884065.1). Lineage (NCBI taxonomy): Eukaryota > Metazoa > Arthropoda > Branchiopoda > Anostraca > Artemiidae > Artemia > Artemia franciscana. Next base: position 16,797,737 of record NC_088881.1, read on the forward strand.
CTATATCTAAAACAAAAGGGTGAATTTTATGTGTTTTACACACACTACAGAGGCGAGGCAGGAGCAACAAACTAGCATGCATTCCCGTCGGCTTGGCCAGAATTTGACTTTGCAGAGGATTCTAATAATTTCAGTCTGGAGACGATTCTAATAATTTCAGGTGGGGTTGGGGTCAATTAGATCTATAAACCGGAAATATAGAGGATGACCCTATTATGAATGTATCATTTAGGTATTTCTGAGATCCCATATTAGGAGACTTACGTGGATCAGTTTTCTTGGAAACATAGACTAATAAAAATCTGCAGAGCCGTGATACGATTCAACTGCTGATAAAGCAAGTTTGACATTGACTACTAAAACTTCGCTTGTGAACCCCACAAACTCGCTTGATTTTGCTGTGGCTGAATCACAGGGACTGTCACGGTACTTCTATCTACTTATAGGGATTTAGCAGTCAGCAAGGCCAAGTTCATCTCTGTTTCTAATTTATTCTCAACTTGGAGAAGATTGTCAGTGCTAATAGGCCTGTATATTTTCTTAAAACGTGGATCCAGGTATGTGGCAATTGTGACGGGTGTGACCTAAATCAAGGATTACAGTAATTAGTTTATATGGGTCCCTTCAATAAATTTACTTCAGAATGATCTAAACGATATTTGGGTATTGGGTCGATCACCACCCTCGGGATCTCAACTAATGTGAAATAGTGTTGTAGAAAAGCTTGCAAGACTACTGTAAAATAGGCATTAGGTACCGTTCTGGCCATAGCCTACGTTTTGTCGCAACCCCAATTCTTCCCAGCCTTTTCTAAAGTACCAAGTAACCAGATAGATCAAAATATGATTACACTATAAGTTTCTCTGCTATTTCTCCCTTTGAGAACTTAGTAAATGTAAATATTGTTAAAATTTAGTTTTAGCATTTCATTTTACATTTGTTCTTGTAATTATCTCACAAGTGTGAAAAAATACAACAGTTTTCTTTTAACCTTAACGTATTTCCAGACCCTGTATATTGTACAAAAATCGTTAGTAGAAAAAGAACTTACAGGACCTGTTAAAATATTGCGCTCTTTTTCCCCACCCTACCAAAAAAAATTAAAAATCTTGAGACTTGGACCCAAGCCTTGAGAAGAAAAAGTAGCTTTAATAATAATACTTATGAAATTTGTCACCATTTTAATGAAAACCTTTGCCATCTTCTAAGGATAATAGGAAAGATAGAACCACTAAATTAGAAAAGAGGGGGGGGGTGGAAGCACAAATTACGGGTAATTTTTAACTTCTTCAATGGAATGTGGTGTCTGAATAGTTCACGTCTAATGAACTGGTGGATCGCTTTTGATACTGTTGTTGTAATTCGTTTACAAAAAACTATCCTCATAACCTTGAAAAGATCCATATACAAGGTTTTAATATTTACGGAAGAGATAGATCTACTTCGACGGGGAGGGGAAGGTGTAATTGTGTTAATCCTCATAAGATATTTTATATCCCACTCATGTGTTGCTTCTAAGGAGTATCCCCATGAGATTGACGCTGTTAGTATTTGTTCACATTTGGATGAGGAGAGATACCTAAAAATTGTTTTTTATAGCCCTAATTTTAATAATGATATTACAGATATCATTCAAGTGATGAGAATACTATTGTCTTTGGGGTCGTTAATGATCACACTTTCCTCTGGGTAAATTATAATTTTTATACATTAATTCTTGGTCCTGGTCAGATTTTTTTTCTTTTTTTTTATCCCTTCCGATTCACCACAATGTTAGAAACAACTCTTTTCCCATGATTAATTTGTAAATCTCACCTATATGGCTAGAGCCGAAGATAGATATTATATAATCTTTTAAACAACATTTGAGTGAAGGTGACTACTGATTGCGCCGATATGTTGGCAAATTCTTCCGTGTATAAACCCATTTCTCTCAATGCCAGTTCTTGCACCTTAAGCAACACTACGCAACGGAAAAAAACCTTATAAACGGTGCCTACTTCCTATTCTCATCTTTTCCTCAAGGGAAGTTGACGCACTTTATTTCAGAATAAAGAGTAACTCTAATTCTAAGAAAGGAAATTAATATTGAAAGAAAAGGAACGACCCATATGATAGATTTGGTTTAATTGTGCCAGAGACTATGCAACCCATGGTTGTTGAATGATACAGCACAATACACCTGGCAACAAATATCAAACACATATTTGAAATGCCACAAATAAATCATTGTGCTGAGGAGCTGTTTAAAACCAGTTTTAAAAGATGAAAGGCACCTATATCAAATATTATTGACTTTCTGGTAGGCACTACATTGTTTGAGTTGTTTATTGGTAGCATCTTCTCATGTAGAAGAGAGCGAAAGCGAATAGGAAGAGCCGTGTAACTTCTGGTACTGGCCGACCTAAAGGGCTTAAGCTGCTGGGAACAGGCAGCTCGAGCGCTCAAGATTCCCACAATATATCCTGTTTTTCTCAATTTTGTCTCTTGATTCCAATTTTGTGTTATTGTGTTCGTAAACTGATAACCAATAGGATTAGAATCTCCTACGATTGTGCAGTTAAGAGCAAAAGAATAACGTTTTGGTCTACATTCGAATTATACTGGTGATGGAAGCACGTAACCAAAGGCTGGTGATGTAAACTAAAAGCCTTTTGGTTTACATCAAAATTGTATGGATAAGGGAAGCATCAGAAGAAAAAATTTTAGAAGCCAAAAAGAGTCAATTTTGAGAGCTATTTTTAGAAGAAAAAAGGCTCTAATCAAAGACCACTGAATTTTGAAGAGAAAATTAGATCATTCTCATATAAATTTCGTTTGATAAAGTTTATTTGCGTTTTTAGTTAAATATTATTTATATAACTTTCATGACGATACAAAATGTATCCTTTCTTTAACCAAAAGTTTAGAAATTTTATTTCTCATACATTAGGATAATCTTACTAGTAATTTAATAAAACCGATATAAATGCAGAGAGCTAGGCCGTAAAACTAACAATATCTAATGTTACCTGAACGGCAGGACACACATAGCTTTTTTGGCATCGATTTTAGCTTGAAATTTTTTTTATTTTTCGGCCCCACAAAAACAGCACCAAATTTCGTCGTGACCCTCAAAAAAAAGAGATCTTTAATCGTATTCTTCGCTACAGCATGAAAATCAAAAGAACTAAACAATAATATTAAAGGTAATATTATTTTATAATATAAGAAATTTATAATTTAATAATGAAAGACTTCAGAATTTAATTCAATATTTTTAATGAAATAAAATTTTAAAATAATTAAAATTTTATTAATAAAAGAGCTTAATAATAATAATATTAAAAGAACTAAATAATGAGTTGAGATTAATCATACAACTATTGATAACAGACTATTGGTGTCCATGATATTTGATTTAGAAAATCTCTCGCAAATGGTATTATTTCTGTACCGCCACCGTTTGGCCACTGAGCGGCTGAAATCGGTGCCCAAAAAAGCTACGTATGTATGGCCTTTTAGTCTCTTGCATGTAGGGATAAAACCTTATAAATAAATATCAAACACTTGGCTTTCCATCAGTATAAAAAAAAAGAAGAAGAAACTGATTCGATACTAGGGATTCAAACTAATTTACTTAGATCACTTAACCAACATTTTTGTACCAAAACAATTATCAAATCTACGTACTAAATCTTGTTGTATTGGTTTTAAGACTTCAATGCAAGAACGACTTGAGGTTTGGCAAAAATATAAACTCTTAACGTATCAGTGCAGTTGTAGCAAGTTAAGTGTGTAAAGGTCCATACGGAAGCAAACTATGCAACAAAATTTTCTTTGCATATAAATTTTATGGGCTATTGCTACCAATTGCAAAAAATCTTAAAACTATCAATGCATCTGCTAGAAATAATAAAATTTCTTCTACATCTAAATAAAATATTTTACAAACTTGCTTACACACTTTGTGTAACCGTTCCATCTTCAATGGTTTTCTTTTATCAATGCTTTGTTTTTGCCTTTATATCACACTAAATTCATGTACTTATCTTTCTCCATTATCTTAATTACTTTCTTTTAGTCTTAACCATCAAGGCCACACTTCCTGCTTCTTAATTAATCCTTTTTGATCAAATAAGTTTTTTTGTGCGTCCTCCTTTTATCACCACTTATATCATGTTCTTACAATATAGGAACATGTAAAACAGCTGTACCAGAATATGTGGAATAATTGAGAGAAAGGTTGAGATGGCTAGGAAACGTTCCGCGGATGAAGAATGACAGGTCGCCAAAGATCGCCTTTATCAGCCAACAATATAGCGCTAAATTAAAAGCAAGTCGTCCCCGAATTAAGTGGAAGGAGGAAATAAGTAGAGATTTAAGAGAAACTGGAACTTCTTGGAAGAGCATAAAGAAGGAGGGTTTTGAATATATTGGGATGGAAGAGGTAGTTTGCGTAGCTGAGTTGGGCTCAGGCGACTTGGTGATGCAATGTAGTTAGTGGTAGTAGTAATAATAAATTCTACCGCTAGTAAAGCTCCGCATAAGGTGCGATAACTATTATCTATGTTTTTTTCCGGAATGAAAAAATAAATTAGCTGATATAATTTTTTGGGGGGAAATTTCAATGGACAAGATTTTAAAATGTTCTTTTGAAAATATTTTTATGAATGTTTCGTCACTTTAAATCCCGAAATCAATTTTTTTTTATAGGTAGCGCATTTTTAAATGAAATTTAAAGTGATCAGTCAATTTATGTGTGATCTGGAAAATTCTGCATTATGCCCATTAAAAAGAATCCTGTTAGTTTGCTTCAAGAGATCTCTGTTAGAAGAAGATATATCATGAGGTAGAGGATGTAAAAGCCTTTCAGTTTACAACCCTTTTAGTTTATATTTGGCTAATCACTTGACCAATTCTCATGCTAGTGCACATAGTAGGCTAGGCTTGTAATTTAATAGCCTAATTGTCACAGATAATTTCGAAGACCACACTGCCTTTCCATGACGAAAGTAAAACAGTTCAAAATAGGGATGAAACCTTTTTTCTGCGTTGGTTAATTGACCAGACTTTTTCAAAAAGAAGGATAAAATTTCTAGAATTTTCTGACAATATTCTGGAAACAACAGAAAATAAAGATTTTTTTGTTCTCTACCATATGTTCCAGGGTTGAGTGAAAAACCTAAAAGAATTTTACAAAATAATGGCTTAAAGGTAGCTTTAAGAGGTAGTAATACTTTGGCTAGTTTTTTAAATTCTGGAAAGGATCAAACTTCTGTAGAGCAACAAAGTGGGGTTTATAAAATCCCATGTACTTGTGGAAGCTCTTATGTGGCATGCACTAACCAAAATTTAAAATTGAGATTGCTACAAAATACCAAGCCTGAAGATTTCATGTCGGCCCTTTTGTAACATGTCTATAATTTTCCAAGTCATTTCATTTTGTCTGAAAATGTTTCTTTGATTTCTAGGGACCAAGGTTGAAAGCAAATTTTCAGGGAAACAATTGAAATTAAAAAAAAATATTCAAGAATAATTCCATAAACAGAGATACAGGTGAATTTGGATTGAATTCAATTTATGATAATTTACAAAGGTCAGATAAAGTAAATATCACCTCACCTAAGAGCTATGACCTCTGTCCGTGTAATATTTCAGATAATTCTAATGAACCAGTACCAAAAAGGTTAAAGAGATTTGCTTCTGCCTGTTGCATTGAAAAAAATAAGAGCAATAAAATATATGTAATTAGTTTATTAGGTATAAATTTTGTTTATTTTTATTCATGTCTTTTAGTTTTGCTGCTGATGATGAACACTGTATATCTGTTCAAAATATCCAGTTAAATAATTTTATATCTGTTCACTGTCAATTAAAAGTTTCATCCCTATTTTGAACTGTTTTACTATTGTCACAGAGGCATCTTTTTATTGCTTATTTTTAGATTTTTAAATATGGTAAAGGCCTAGATAAGCCCCTTCTTACAAGGAAACATTTTAAGAAAACAATTCTTACTTCATGATATGCAGAACAGTCATAGGACACATTTTATGTCCTTTGACTTCTACTTCTCTATTCTACTATTCTACTTCTCACTATCTTAGAAAGAGGTTAGTTCAGGAAAACAAAATTTTCAGGAATGAATCCAGGACCAAAGAATAACCTTGGAAGGTACTGCCAAGCTTCTTTGTTAACCCTCTTCTGGTTTCTAAGTCTTAAAATTTTGCCTAACTGACAGGTTTATATCTATTGATTCTTTGATTAACCAATATTTTACCTTAATTTTTGGTTATCAGGTTCTTTTCTCTGGTTTTAGTTCTCAAAATGCAATTCCTGGGTAAAATTCTAGTTAATTGACTTCTTGCTACCTCAGAAAGGGTTTAGGTTAGGAAAATGAAACTTTCAGGGATGGGTCTACTGATCAAAGCATGTCCTGGGAAGGTATTTGAAGTACCCATCTCCACTCCTTCTCCCTCTAGAGGGCCCTGAAATTTGCCTACATGACAGGTCTATACCTATTGAAATTTTGACAAAACAATATTTTACCTTAATTTTCAGTTACTAGTTGCCTTTTCTCTGCCTTTAGTTCTGAAAATACAGTTCCTGTTATTTGAGTAGAATTTTGAGCCATATCAATGTTTTTTTTCTCAAAATTTAGGAAATGTATTTGCATATCTTTAAAACCTTATAAAATGGGATTGAGAAAAGTTATGAAGCTGAAAACAATTTTGTTGTACTTCAGTTAAGCAGAAGATCTATTTTGCAAGGTTTCACTTTTATAACACACATATTTTTAAAGGTCAGGGCCCTCTAGAGGGAGTAGGAGTGGAGGTAGGTACTTCAAAATACCTTCCTGGGACATACTTTAGCCTGTAGACCCATCCCAGAAAGTTTCATTTTCCTAACCCAAACTTTTTCCAAGATAGCAAGAAGTCAATTAACTAGAATTTTACCAATTCCTGCTATTTGATTAAAATTTTAAGCCATATCAATGAGTTTTTCCTACATATAAGAAATATATTTATAGTTCTTTGAAACCTTGTAAATTGGGATTGTGCAAAGCTGTTAAGCTGAAAACAATTTTCTTCTACTTCATTTAAGCAGCAGATCTATTTTGCAAGGTTTCTACACAAACATTTTAAAGGTCATCAAATGTCTCTGCCCTCTAGAGGGAGAAAGAGTAGAGGTAGGTACTTAAAAAAATCTTCCTGTGGCATACTTTTGTCTGTGGACCCATGCTTATTAAGTTTTATGTTCCCAAAGTAACCCCTTTCCAAGATAAAAAAAAGTACCTAAACTAGAATTTTTATCACTTTTCTTATTTTTTTATGTCTATTCTCCTTGTAAAATGCACAAACAAATGCCCAACTGCCATTTAACCTATCCTAATTTATCATTATTATGGCACTTAGTATTAACCCAGTGACATATAGCAATCACAAATTCTGTCAGTCTGTCAGTCCTGGTTTTGCTACTTTAGGCACTTCCAGGTAAGCTAGGACAATGAAATTTGGCTGGCGTATCAGGGACCAGACCAGATTAAATTAGAAATAGTCGTTTTCCCGATTTGACCATCTGGGGGAGAGTGGGGGGCCTGTTAATTCAGAAAAATAGAAAAATTGAAGTATTGTTAACTTACAAACGGTTGATCAGATCTCAATGAAATTTTATGTTTGGAAGGATATCATGTCTCAAAGCTTTTATTTTAAATCCCGACTGGATCTGGTGACATTGGGGGGAGCTGGGAGGGAGAACCCTAAAATCTTGGAAAACACTTAGAGTGGAGGGATTGGGATGAAACTTGATGGGAAAAATAAGCACAAGTCTTAGATACATGATTGACATAACCGGAACGGATCTGCTCTCTTTGGGGTAGTTGGGAGGGGGAGGGTTAATTCTGAAAATTAGAAAAAATAAGGTATTTTTAACTTATGAATGGGTGATTGGATCTCAATGAAATTTAATATTTAGAAGCATATTGTGTCTTAGAGCTCTTATTTTAAATCCCGACCGGATCTGGTGACATTGGTTGGGAGATGGGAGGGGGAAACCTAAAACTTGGAAAACACTTAGAGTGGAGGGATCGGTATGAAACCTGGTGGGAAAAATATACACGAGTCCTAGATACATGATTGACATAACCAGAACGGATCCGCTCTCTTTGGGGTAGTTGGGGGGGTTAATTCTGAGAAATTAGAAAAAATGAGGTATTTTTAACTTATGAATGGGTGATCGGATCTCAATGAAGTTTGATATTTAGAAGGATATCGTGTCTCAAAGCTCTTATTTTAAATCCCGACTGGATCTGGTGACATTGGGGGGATTTTGGGGTGGGGGAACCTAAAATCATGGAAAATGCTTAGACTGGAGGGATCGAGATGAAACTTGGTGGGAATAACAAGCAGAAGTCTTAGATATGTGATTTACATAATTGGAACGGATCCGCTCTATTGGGGGGGGGGGTTAATTCTGAAAAATAAAAAAATGATGAATTTTTAACTTATGAAGGAGTGATTGGATCTTCATGAAACTTCATAATTAGAAGGCCTTGTAACTCAGATTTCTTATTTTAAATCTCAAACAGATCAAGTGTAATTGGGGGGGGGGGACCGGAAATCGTAGAAAATACTTAAAGCAGTGAGATCAGGATGAAACTGGATGAGAAGAATAGAATCATGTTTAAGATACATGACTGACATAACCCGACCGAATCTGCTCTTTTTGGTGGAGTTGGGGGGCGGGGGTAATTTTGAAAATTGAGGTATTTGTAACTTACGAAAGGGTGACCAGATTTTAATGAAATTTGATATTTAGAAGGATCTTGTGCTTTAAAGCTCTAATTTAAAATTCCGACCAGATCCTGTGACATTGTGGGGAGTTGGAGGGGGAAATCTTGGAAAATATTTGGAGTGGAGGAATCAGGATGAAGCTTGGTGGATAGAATATGCAAATGTCCTTGATACGTGATTGGTAGACTAATACTGGATTCGCTCTCTTTGGGGAGTTGGGGGGATGTGTTCACTGATTTGGCGAGTTTGGTGCTTCTGGACGTGCTAGGACGATGAAAATTGGTAGGAGTGTCAGGGAGCTGCACAATTTGACTCGATAAAGTTGTTTTCCCAGATTCGACCATCTGGAGGACTAAAGGGAGAGGAAAAATTAGAAAAAATTAGGTATTTATAACTTACAAGTGGGTCATTGCATCTTAATGCATTTTGATATTTAGAAGGACATCATGACTCAGAGCTCTTATTTTAAGTCCTGACCGGCATTAAGCCTCTTATTTTCCTTTTTTAATCAATCTAGTGATTTATAGAATTTTGTTAGAGCTCATACCATATGATCTCTTGGCTCTTAGCTCTTCTTGCCTCGTCACCAGTGCCATATGAGCTCTTAGCTCTTGTTTTTTTTAATAGCATGTGATTTAATATGTAATAAGATGGTGCTGATAGGATTTAATTTGTTTCTGGAAATGGAGAAAATGCATGTTAAAAAATATGTTATGGTGACTTTCTCTGGTTCACCCTGTTGAATCCATGCTTATGCTTCATTAATATGTTAAAAAAATTGTACAACAATGAAAGAAATCATGGCAAATGCTCTCCCCATGCAGAATGTATTAACTACAATTATTCTGAATAGCATGATGTAAGAATTGTTTTCTTAATATGTTTCTATATGGGAAGGGGTTTATCTAGGCATACACTATAGATATTATTATCACTTCATTTATAATTGTTATATAGCTTCCTGCTTCTAATAGAGCCAGATATTAGGCTAGGCTATATAATTTTTTTTTACCGATTTAATGCAGCTGGGGTACAATTATAAAGGCAATGGTTATTATATATGGTAAAGGAGTTACAAGATTAGGTATAGGGGCATCCTATAGGAAAGAAATCTTTCTAAGCACAGCTGCAGAAAAATTATGACTAGAATACATATATAATTTTTCTGACTCCAGGGATGAGTATTATTCTTCAAGCATTTTCATACAAAAGTAATGTTAGAATTCTAGACAAGCTACTTTTTGCTACCTTGGAAAGTGGTTAGGGAAATAAAATCTTCAGTAACGAATCCAGGGCCAAAACGTAGCCTACTCTGGGAAGGTATTAATAATAATGATAATTTATTTTTAACCCACTAAATACAAGACAAGTGGATTAAATAAAAGATAATGAAAGAAAAATAACACAACTATGCAAGAGATAAAACATATACAACACAACCATAACTCAACTAATGAAAGAAACTCTAAAAGATAACACAACTTTCAAGTGAAAACTAACAGATAAATAACCTAATCCTAATCCTAATAACCTAAACCTAATTCTTTTCCAATTTTGAGCCTAACTTCCACAAAGAAGTAATAATGTCAGAAGCCCCCAATCTACCAAATTATTTTCTTGTTCCTATAAGACCAGGGTAAATAAAGCAGAAACTTACAATAGCAGAAATATAATATATACAATTCAGCCAGATCCTTTTTTTTTCAGGATAGGTGAAATACCATACAGGAAAAGTGTTGAATGATCACAAAACCTACCATATGGCAATGCAAGTGGTTTTCAAAAATAATGACCACAATTAGCCACTATTTTACCATAACCCATTTTAAGTTTTTCTTTAACATCCCATACATATCTACATATGCAATATAAGAGACATTTAACAAATCACAAAAAAGAGAGCACACTATGGATACAAATACTGAAAAGATACAGTGAAAGTACACCACCTTGATGCATTCCCAAACAGATTGGAATATTCCCATAAAAATTAGAGTGACCTGCTTCTGATTTCTATGTTTTAGAAATTTGCCTATGCTACCTGGTAGGTAGGCTAGCTTATTTTTTTTTCTTTACATTCTACCTTAATTTTTAGTTCTCAGTTTCTTTTTCTCTGGTTTTAGTTTTGAAAATACAATTCATGTTATTTGAGTAGAATTTTAAGCTTTATCAATCCTTTTTTTTTTCAATTTAAGAAATATATTTGCAGTTTGTTGAAACCTCATAAATTGGGATTGAGCAAAGTTGTGAAGCTAAAAATACTTTTCTTGTGCTTCATTTAAGCAGAAGATCTATTTTGCTATGTTTCACTTTTACAAAATAGAGATTTTTAAAGGTCATCAAAGGTCAGTGCCCTCTAGAGAGACAATGAATGGAAGCAGGTACCTCAAAATACCCTCCCAGACCACTTAGTCTATAGATTCATCCCCAAAAGTTTCATTCTCCTAACCACTTTCAAAGATAGCAAAAGTAACTTGTCTAGAATTTCATCAAAGTTATATGACAATTAAAGTACCTAAGCTATGAATAACAACCATTCAAACTGAACATGCCCACACTGAAATATAAACAAATAAGAAAAGACCAGATGCAGCTGTACATGTAAAAGTAAATATAGACCAAGTTGCCAATTCGGGGGATCCAAGCAGTTGCTGACTGGAACTCACTCCTAGATATAGTTTTGAAATCTGAAACCTTAAATAGTCTCAAAAATGGCCTGGATTGATTTGGGAGAGAATATTTTTACACACATGACTCATAGAATAGGGTAAGGGAGACCCTTACCCTTGGTCTAAATTGCAGAATTCAGATAACCTATGACTTGGAGAATCATGACTTTGATGAACCAACTGACAGCCATCTAGAGAGTGCTGTAACAGTGACATGTCCATAATGGTACTGAGGATCCTGTAAGTTAAGTTAACTTAAGGATGAATGCTGCCCCTCCCACTGCTATCTTTTAGGGGAGAAAGGCCAGCATGTTAAATCTTGTTTGAAATGGTGTCTTGAGAAGATTTCCAATCAATATAACTTAAGCGCCAAATTATACCTTTGGCTTCTCTAACAACATCAACCCCCCCCCCCTTCTTGCACATTTTAAGACGCATCTTTTATTAACGAGGTAAGAATTCAGAGTTAAGTAGCAAGATAACATCTGCACCATCTTAGGAATGATTTGGTGTGTAAAATTGAAACTATCAGAAAGTGTTGGGATGCGGAAACGGACCTTGAATTTGGTTTAGGTTGAGGGGCAAAGGGAAAATTTCTAAAAATTTGGTCTCCAATGTGTTTAAAACTTTTGGTATTATTAGCCCATGTTGGAATAGAATGTATTACTGGTGGAGTGACAATATAGATGAAAACAAACATTATGTATCCAGGCTATCAAATTTTCTATCTGCATCATCTCAGAAACTGCTTTGAGATTGAGTCAACATTTTCAGGGAATATTATAGGGCTAAGTAAATAAAGGACTTTAGAGTGGCGCAGGGATAAATTGAAAGAAACTATGTATCCCTGTTATCAAACTTATTTGTGACATCTTGGAAGATTAGGAGGTGCAAGTTGAAACTTTGGTATGTGAGGGATTGAGGAAAAAATAAAATGAATTTTTTCATTTCATAAATTGAAATTTATTGAGTATTATTTTCTCATCCATATTAGTATCTTTAATCCTTATATTTTATGTGAAATTCATTTTGATTTCTGTCTATTTTTGGTTTCTGTTTATTGCTTGATGATAATTTCTTTTGGTATTAAGTTTTGGTTATTAAATAATTTTATTTCTGCTCATCTTATGTTTTAATATGGATCTTTACTTTTCTTTTGGATTTTTCTTTAACTTATTTACGACTAAGAAGCAAGCATAGCGATTCCCCCCATTTACCAATTCCCCTTTATCAATTTTTCTTTAACTTATTTTCGACTAAGAAGCAAGCATAGCGATTCCCCCCATTTACCAATTCCCCTTTACCAATGAAAGAACTATTAAAGGAGGTACAACTTTTTGAGATACATTTGATACTGTTCCTGTACCTCAGCCCATAGGACAGAATGTGAAATCACAAACTCTACAGAATTGCAAACAGAAATGATTTGTAAATGTGGATGGCATAACTTTTGCCCCAGACAAGAATTATAGACAACTTTCCAAAATATGACCTTAATTTGACTGAATGTTTAAAATGTTTAAACTTTCTGTAAAAACTACAGAGCCCTCAATAAAGCATACATTGAATTTTTCTATCATAAAAGTAGGGAATTGTGGAAGTAGAGGGGGGGGGGGGAAGGGGATAGTCCTCTCTCATATACAGGATAGTTTATATTTGTTTTAGTATTAGATTTTATTGTTTGGTTTATTTGAAAAGAAAACTTGTTTTACTTATTTTTTTATTTTTTTTTTTAGTTTAATCAAGAGTCAGTGCTTCTGTTTTGCTGTATATCTTTACTTTTTGAACTCTTATGAAACTTTTGTCATTAGCCTATTTTTCACTTTTTAGGGACACTTTGTTAGAAGAACATGGCGAGGGTCATGAAAAGAAATTTGAAATATTATTGGTACTTGATGGTTCTCCTGGTTGCCTTACTGGTAAGTTCTGTTAAAACTAAAAAAAAAATTGTTAAAGTAAATATTACACTGGGTAACAGCCAAAAAATGCCAGGGGTTTCTCAACTGATTTAGACTAAATTTGATGTTCTGAGTCCAAATATTGCATTCATTTTGCTCTGTCAGGTCAACTTTTTAAGATACAGCCATAGGCCTTCTTGACAAGCAACGCATGTGCTAATAGCTGGGGCTTTGACTTCAATCATTTTTTCTTGAAGAATATATTGAATTGCAACATTATTTTGTTTTTCTAAAGCAGCTGCGTCTGTGTATGCGTAATTACGAGGCTGTTTGGCTCTAAATTGCATTGCCTGGCATAAACCTGCATTTTCTATTTCTTTCACTTGATTGATATTACTTTGGAATGTTGGTTATGCAGGAATATGGTTATGCAGGTTATGCAGGTATGGGTTCACATAGTACCCATGCTTTATATGTATGTGGGACAGTTGAGACAGATTCCAGCACTACTTATGTAAAGAAAGGGTGGCCGACGCCATAGCATTTAGTACCTTGGGCAAGAAATATCATGAACGAACCTCTTGTTGACTTGGAGAAGAAATTGATCCCATCGCTTCACATGGAGCTTTAATGAAGCAGTTCACGTATGCTTTGGGCAAGGATGGGATGTGCTTCAACTACCTGTGCCAAGCCTTTCCTTGACTGACCGTTGAGAAGCTGAAGGCCGGCATTTTCGAAGGCCCACAGAAACTGCAGCTCATAAAGGTCACATTGTTCGAAAGCTCAATGGAGACGCTAGAGTTTTCCGCGTGGAAATTCGGTTGTGCAGGTGGTGAACAACTTCCTGGAGAACACAAAGGCAGCAAACGCTCCATAATCGTCAGCAGCATGATAGCGGCCTTTCAAAAACTGAGGTGTTTGATGAGTGTAAAGATGCACTTACTGTTCTCATACATGGAGAAGTTTCCTGAAAACCTTGGGCCGATGAGTGACGAGGAGGGAGAAAGGTTCCATCACAACATGCGCCAAATGACGGAGAGGTACAAGAGAAGATGGTGGTTGCTGAAGAGAACCCAGCAGCTGCTCACACACAGGAATCAAAGAAATGGTGATTTATGTTGTGAAATCCCAAAATTTTGAGTTTGGATACGTTGAGCGTTATTTCTTGAGGAAAATGAAAAAAATCTCCAGGGGTTTTTCTGATGATGATCTACAGAATTTTTTTTTAACATTATTTTTAAAAAATTTCTTTACCAAAACATTCTGACCTGATTGAGCCAAACCAAGGTCATTTTCAGACTCGGAGCATCAAGATTAGTCTGATTCAGCTAGAAAATCCTGGACTATTTTCAAAAAGTATTTTATGTTACCCTGTGTTATCTTAGATCATTAATCTGTAAAAAATTGTTTGACATGGTTGAATGAAGGACTGTGGAAAAATTATTTTTCAAAGCATAAATGTTCATTTTTTCTCAAGTATTGTTTTATGTTTTATCATTTTGTCTATTTGTATGGTTTTACTGTTGAAAAGGCTCAGTTCCTTTCTTGAATTCCTGTAACAAGATTAGAAAGATAACCAACTGCTTATAAAGCTGGTAGTAAAGTTTGAAAATGATAGGTATGCCTTCTTGTTAAGGCTAATACCTGGCTCCAGCTGATTTTCTCGATTCTATTTTTCTCTGATCAAAGACCTTATATTTATGATGTCTTTGATTAAGATGTGGGACAAAAAGGTCCATAAAAAATAAAATAGCAAGAGAACCTTGTAGACTGTCGTAAAAAATGCACTATATTGAAACTTCTTGAGGTGTTAGTGGTACCAAAATTTTGCATGCATTACATCAAGGAGAGTAATTAAAGAGTCACTGATTTATAGTTCTTTAACCTTATAAATAGGCTTAGTGATCCGGGAAATTTTTATTACAAAGTCTTTTTAAAAAGACCTTTAATATCTACCCAAACAAAACAATATCAAGTTGGAGTCCAGATTATTTAGGAATATTAGAAAATATATGTGTTCTTTCGAAACATTCTAAAATGCCAAAGAAGGACCTCAGGGTGTTTTATGTCTAGATTTTTACTACTTTAAAATAGAAATATTAAGACCTCATAGCCATTAATACTGCTAGGCAACCTTTCATTAACTACTTTCAGCAACAAAGGACCTACAACTGGGATCCAGCCTGTGTTCATTAAAACTTTAAGCAAACCAAAATTGCCCAATCAATGAGGTAGGCTCTCCCCCTCAATGCCCACTCTTGACTTGTGCTTAACTGAAATCACTTTAGAATGCAACATGAATAGTTAGTAATTGCAAGTTTTTTATTTACCGATCGTATTTAAAAACCTTTGGAAAGGATATTGAACTGTTTAAAGGATATAGAAATAAATGAAAATTGTGTATAGAAGAAAATAAAACATTGTGGTAAATAAATTTATCCCATTGTTCTTGGATGAGCATTCATTTTTGAATCATTCAGATAAAACATTCAAATTTTAGCATAAAGTGCAGGGGGACAGGTTTTTTTTAATGATGTTTATAACTTTTACCTGAAAAAGCTTTCATTTCCATTTTATTTATGTTTATTTTTTATTATCATATGTAGAGTTACCCTACATACGATTCTGGCTGCCGCCCCTTGATCTCCCGCTCTTTGTATTAAAGTGCTAGTTTGATGTAAGAATACCTCGAAAATAAAAAGCAAAATCATTCCTAAATATGAGGGAGGCTGCGAGGCCCAGTTCTTTGCCGCAAGATCGACCTTATATAACAATGCTTGGACAGTTAAACACTCATTTTCTCTCAAAAATGCAATTCCAGAATAAGGGGTAATTCACCACGTCACCATACAAAGTATAGGATTAGAGTGAATATATTCCACCAAAAAAAGGAAGTACGGGTGTAATCCTCCCCCCCCCCGTCCTTACAGACCTGAAGTGTCTGACTTGGAAAGTCTGAAAATTGCGACATAAGACATAGGCTTCCATCCCCCCTAATCCATGGAATTTCCCTCAATAGATGGGGAGCAACTAACTCAATAGCCTACTGCATAATACTAGGATTAATTACTGCATAATCAATATTGCTTATTTCGTAAAAAATTGAAGTTTTGTGTTTTTGAACATAGGGATTTAATAACTTCAGTCTAGTCATCAGACATGTTGAACTTGCTGGCTTGATTTTTATTATGATTGGGTTTCAATCTAAAGGTCTTTTTTTGTATCCTTAAGCACTGTATCGTGAATTTTTTATACTAATAAATTTTGATTGGTATTTTTAAGACTTGAAATATATGGAGTTTATAATAAAAACCGTTTGATATTTGGAATAGGAGATTAAAAGATGCACAATATTGTAGGGGATAGTGGTTTATAGTCAGTATAGGTGCATAGTGAACAATTGACCCTAACTGCCATCTAGTTACTTTGCAGCTTTGAATTCAATGGTAGCTAAAAACATGACAGTCTACAGTACCTACTTTTAAAGTTATATTACAACTTTTTATGGCACTTGGTATCTACCAAGTGACATATAGTAATCGCAAATTCTGTCGGTCTGTCTGTCCTTGTTTTGCTAGTTTAGGCACTTCCAGTTAACCTAGGACGATGAAATGTGGCAGGCGTATCAGGAACCAGAGCAGATTAAATTAGAAATTGTTGTTTTCCCGATTCGACCATCTGGGAGGTGGGAGTGGGGGCGGTTAAATTGGAAGAATTAGAAAAAATGAGGTATTTTTAACTTACGAACGGTTGATCGGATCTAAATGAAATTTGATGTTTGGAAAGATATCGTGTCTCAGAGCTCTTATTTTAAATCCCGACCGTATCCAGTGACATTGGGAGGAGTTGGGGGGGGGAACCTAAAATCTTGGAAAACACTAAGAATTGAGGGATCGGGATGAAACTTTATGGAAAAATAAGCACAAGCCCTAGATACTTGATTTACATAACCAGAACGGATCCGCTCTCTTTGGGAGAGTTGGGGGGAGGATTAATTCTTAAAAATTAAAAAAAATGAGGTATTTTTAACTTACGAAGGGGTGATCGGATCTTAGGAGTGATTAGATCTTTGTGGATTTTGAGTAGCATTCAGTCTTCGTTATAATGATAGTTTATTATGATGGTAGTCCTCATATTATTAAAGATTTGCTGTTTTATTTACCAGGCTTCAGTACTAAAAATAAAAACATGCTCGAAATAAAATTGTGTGTCAGGAACTTAAAGTTCGGTTTCATCTTGTGATATAGCTAGGAAGACCAAACGAAGGACTGCGATCCCCTATTAAGAGCGTATTTTTGGGATTGATTTCTTAAACCAAACTCAAATGGAACATTTCACACTTGTAAAATGGGAAAAATAAAGAAAAAGGAAGATTCCCAAGTTCTGTCTTTGCTTAGATTTTTAAACATTCACATGTACATTTTGCTTATTGGTAATTAATTAGTTAAGAAAAACCTTTTAACCAAGAAGTTATCGTTCTAGAATCGTTTTGTTATAAGAGTATTTATAATGTTCTGATTATTTAGAAAAAAAAATTCAGAAATATTTCAAAGAAAAGTGAAAAATCATTTTGAAACCTAAAACAAGCAGAAATAAAGTAATATGTTAATTCTAACTGACATAAATTATTATGGATGGATAAATGGAACCTAAAATAAACAGAAACTATAAAAAACAGATGCTACTATGGATGAATAGATGAAACCTAGAACTAGCAGATTTTAGATATTCCAGTAAATCTACGAAAAAGAGGCCACACCATGGCACTTGAGAAACAGAAATGTTTTTGGTGCCAAAATGTTCAAAAAAATGTGCTTAATAGCATATCCAGAATCGGTCGTGCAGGAATATTCTTTGTTTAGGAAAAGGGGGGGGGGGTCTCGAATATAAATTTCTTCAGGATTTTCTGGGTTGGAAGGTTGTTCCTACTAATTCAAGTCCGGGATTACCAAAATTGAAATCAGAATTAGAAAATTCGATCAGTTAGTGCATTTCCCCATTTTTTCTCTCAATTATACGAAATCTGAAACAACAAGTTTCTGGCCAGGTGGACCCCACTGTACAAGGAAAATTTTAGTCTAGAAGACCGTGCTTCCTTTAAAGTGGCAGCTCAAATAAATGCTGACAAATTTCCATATACGATTGGTTTGGGACCTTCGAGGAACGTTGTCTGGGATAAGGGGACCACACATTTCCGTTCGGGAGGGGAGGATGCTAGAGTAGCCTATCCAGAAACAGGCCAAAACCTTGATTTTCCGTTCAGTTTTGAACTTGCAGTCTAAGTCCCCAATTCACGTAAGGTCTAATAAAAAAAAAAGAATTTGTTTGGGATCATGGTCATACCATATTTGTTTAGACTAGGAATGACTGAAGGTGAAGAGATGGTGTTGGGTAACGAGAATATTGATAAAATGGATTGCTTCATTTACCTGGGTAGTATCATTTATAAAGATGATGGATACAGCGAAAATGTAAAAAGTAGAGCAGCCAAGGCCTTGGGTATTTTTTTGGCAGTCGAAGAAGTAGTGTTGAAGTTGCAGATTAGTGTGTGAACTAAGATTGGGACCTTTTAAGCTATGGTAATGACGTTGGTTAATTTTGGCTTTAAAAATGTTGGTACCTCGAAAGCCAAAAGAAAAATTAGTCAATTCTTTTCCAGAGAAATTGCCTACGGGAGGTTTTAGGTATTCATTTGACTGACCGTATGTGAAACAATAAGCCATAGGAAAAAATTAGTATACCCTCTTTCTAAGACTACAATGAAGGACAGGTTGAGGTGGTTAGGTTGTGTTTTATAGATGAAGAATGAAAGATTACCAAAGATTTTTCTTTTTGGCTATCTATCTGGGGCCAAGCAAAAAGCGTTATGTCCTCGAATGGCGTGAGAAGAGGCTGTACTGAAGAATTGAAGAAAAAATTTAGCTTTGGATAGATTGGATTGACAGGAGGAGTGTACGCTGCTGTGGTGGCCTCAGGCACCTTGGTTTTGTAGTGAATTATTAATAGTAGAAGTAGTTCCAACATGGAAACCTTTGGAAACTTTGAAACTGTTTGATTCAAACGTATAGAAATGGTCATTTTGAAGCCATCTATTACGAGTCGACTCTCTGTATATTTGAAAGAAATATGTTTAAAAGGAAAAGTATGCTTTTGCAAATAAGACAAGTGGATCCAGTGGAAAAACCTTTCTCACCTTTTAGAAAAGCCATTTTATTTTTGAGTAAGTGTGACATTAAAAATTTTTTTACATACTGTATGTGGTAACCACAGTAGTACTTGGTTGTAGATCTTCTAAACAGTCAGGAAAAATGTTTAAAAATGTTAGATTTGCCTATCCAGACTGAAGTAAAAGAGTTATTTGCAAATATTCTGTGGTTATGGTTTTATTTTGAATCTGACAAACCTTTGTTTTTTCTTTGCCTTTTGGCTAAAAACATTATGTTTTCCTTTTGCTGAGCTTCTTTTTTTTTACCTAGGAACAGCAACTGCTTCCAGCAAAAGTGAAGCAAAGAAATTAGCCGCCGTAGATATACTGAAGAAGGTAATAAAATTGGATGACTTGAAACTAAAGGAGAATGAAAAGTAAGTCTTGCTTGGGAACAGAAGTGAAACTCCTAAAATGTATTGTTTATTCACCCTTCAAGATCTTTTATTTAGTAAATTATCTTGTATCTTTAAATGAGAAATAATTGTTTATGTGTATATACATTTTTTTTCAATGGCACTATGCTCTTTTTTCAAACACTGTTAAAGAACGACTTAAAATGCACGTTAACATAGACACAATTTTTCGTTCGCAAATTAGCGAAACATCCCAATCATTTTGCAAGTACGACTGTTTATAGTTTTGAGACGGCATATCTGGCCAAATTTTTGCGATCACCAGCTCTGTCTCACGCGCTGTATATTCGACCACTTTGGGATTGCTTTCAATCCCCTGGTTCCCGCTGCTGCGTCAATCCCGACACGATTTTTTTTCTGGCGGAACAGACGTACGATGGAATCGGATGGAGGTTCACAAAGAAACGCAGACTTTTACGTCGCTGCGACAAACTCTAGAATAATTCAAATCTGGCTCTCAAACTCATTTTTTTTATCATTTTCATTTTTCATTTTTTTTTTAAATCAGAACAACGCATGCGATTTGTTTTATGAGTTGAAATTATTGAACGCATCCGACATTGCAGCAAAACGGATGGTTTTGCGGCGTTTGTCGAACGATTTGTGTCATTTGTCGCATGTCGCAGGATTTTGCCCAAAATCGCAGCAGTGGGAACCAGGGGTAAAAACTTAAAGGTTCTATAGGGGTTTTGTCGCTATCGGAAGTTTTAATTAAGATTCCCGCTATATTAAAGGAATAGTTTTATTTCTCTCAACAGAGAGCAGAAAAACTAGAAAATACATTTCCGATTTTTTGACTGTTTATAACGACCTTGGATTTGTAAATAGTATGTTTTTTCATGCTTCTATTTATGGTAGAAACTATTCGAGTCAAAATAAAAAAAGAACAGCACAATGTTGAAAGAATTTAAGCTACAAATAACACATTTTAGGAAAAAAGAGGAACTAAATAACAAAATAGACTAAACCAATATAAGAAGCGGACTTAAAATGATAAAATAAGAAAAAAACATACAAAATAACACGAAGTGGATTAGTGGTGGAAAAAAGCCATAAGAGAAAAATACGTAGTCGAGGAAAAAATCGGGTAATACGATATTCTTTTTCAATGGCACTATGCTCTTTTTTCAAACACTGCTAAAGACTATTGTTAATGAACAACTTACTCAAATAATAGTTCAAACTCTAAAATAACGAAATTCTGACGACAATAATTATATAAAAAAAATCTTCTTGTTACAATAATTCCAAATAGATAAATGCCAGTTTTGGCACGACCAGACCCGAAAATTAGTAGATAGCTATTTAGCTTAGAACTTCTGAAAAGCTATATAAATATCATCCTGGTTTTAGAAGTCATATTGCCACATATGACTTATGAAAGCGGAGGAATATTGTATAGACTAATCGTTATACACCGTTGTGCTATTGTACACAAGTATTAAGGAATATGGAAAAGTCAGTGGATGTTCTTTCTTTGGGGAAGTAGACACTTGAAACCCTGCATGTTTTATGCCTAATTCTCGTGATCGATCCTTCCTATCAATATGGAGAAAGGATCTAACTTCTATTATCTCCTCGGTTGGAGGAATTTGATCTAAGCATGTTATTAGGCTGTTAAATGGAATTTGACTCCCCTAGTATTGTAAATTGTTTCTTTTGTGAAGTAGAAGTTTATGTCTGTTTGAAACTATTAGGCGGCTTTTATGTATACCTGTTTATTTTGATAAGATGCTATTTAATTGATAATTTTTTTTTGCCCTGGACTGGTAGGTTTCTTTTTTTTTGTAAGCACTATGTGATACGGGGTATTCGCCAGGAGTAATATTTTTCCAGCGAATCCTCCTCTAAAATGTAAACATAACGACTTGAAAATTATTTTGGCATTTTGGCCCCTTTAAAATATGTTTAAAGAATTTTTTTTTTATTTTCGAAGCATTATTACGCTAAAGTTTAACTTTAAAGTAAAGGCCAAGCCTGGATTACAATGAATATCATTTTGAAAACGAATGGAAATCAAATACAAAAATGTGTTAAAGTAGAGAATAACAATAGATCTTAAATAATCAGAAATTATACTAACTAATAAGGGGGTTGTTACCCCTGAACCTCTCACTCTCTATACGCTATAGTGATTACAATAATAATTAATTTTTAACCCGTTACGAAACAACAAAACACATGTGGGGTACTAGGAAAAAAGAAATACAAAGAAACATCTGTATACACAAATATCACGCACAATCACTTACGGCAAAACAATCTAATTAACGGGTGCAAACAACCCAGAGAAAAAAACAGCATTATCAGCTAAAACAGTATTTATTCTTTCGTATGAATCAGAAATAGCCGTAGCACCATATTTAATAACAATGGTATGATTATGGTAGAAATGAGGCAAATAAAGTAGGTACTTCAGGTACCAAAAGTACATCATTCGAATTGATTTTAGCTGCTTCTTCTGGAGCAGCGGACATATGTAAAAGGAAGTGGTCACAAAATGTACTATAAAGACATAAAGTTTTAAAAAGACATAAGTCTTTTAAAAGCTCGTTTTCAAAATGGACAAAAAATAGAAATTTTTTTTTTCTCTCGAGAATTTATGAATATTGTGCTTTACATAACTTGATCTTTTTCATTCGTTTCCCTCAACTTACCAAGCCTTTTTCAATTATGCATTTGCAGCTTATGTCAGTTGATTATTTATGCTGTGTAAAGTCAATCTGTTTTGAGCCTCTCGTTTTTACCTATCTGATTTTATAATAATTCATAGTTATGTACGTCTATAAAGTCAATAGTTCTAAAAAATATGTGGATGCTTATTTGGGTATTCATTCAAGTTATGTTTCTATGGGCTCTCAAGAAAAAAAAATTCTACTTTTAAGTTCATTTTAAAAACGTAAAAAATAATTTTTTTTACGAATTTTTCTGAAAAAAAACAAGTTTTTCAAAGAAAATCAAAGAGCTATATTAAACCTAGGATGACCAAAAATAAAGTTCTATAGTAATTAAAAGTTAAAACGAACAACAATTACTATCAATGAATAAATGATTGCCAAAACAAACAGGAAAAAAATAATCACAACAACTATAAAGGTTACATATTCCCATATAGATGAATAAATAAATTCTAAAACGAATAAAACTCAAAATGAATAAGCAAGTCAAACTTATAACAAAGAGAAATTGCTGCAAACACGAGTAGGCCTATTGTCCCCTAAACATTCTAAAGGCTATAGTGCTATAACAGAAAACAATTTGCATTTCGAGCACTGTCTTATTTATCTGTTACAACAGATAAATAACATGGCTCATAGCCATGTTATAACATAGCTACATGGCTCGAGTGTCCCTTGCATTTTATTGAATAAGATGCATTTGAACAGTGCGATTTTATGTGTCAAAACAACGAATAAAAAAAAGTAAGCAAGCTGTAACAATCAGATGACTGGAAATAACTAATACTGAAAAAGATTTATGTGCTGAATAAAATATTAAGTCAAAGTTTTCGATCAAGAGCAGTTTTGTGTATTAAATTTGTAACAACAGTATGACAAATACAGTTTTTGGTAGATTGAAAGTGTGCGTAATTTTTGGTGTTCTACTGGGACTTCCTGGAAACGTATTTTAGTTCATCATTTTACTAAAATAATCTTTTTTACGTTGTAGTTCATTGTATTTTTTTGTTTGTCTAAGTAAATCCATGGCAATATTATTTATGAAAGAGAGTTTTCTTTTGTCTTCAAAAGAATACGTCCCGACTCAACACAAACTGATGCCTCCGTAGTTTTTGTATTAATTGAGGTTCCTTGGTCTTGAATTTTGTTAAGGTGTCTGTCTGGCCTGAAACTCGTAAGCGAATCAGATTGAAAAAAAAGAAGAAATTTTTGTGCTAAATATCTTTCTTGTTTATATCCCCCTGGTGCAGTCTACTTACCCTGAAAGTTCGGGTCTCATCGGAGAAGGACAGTGATTTACCTGTTTTCGGTGTCACGAATCGATACAATCCACTTTTGTTTTCAACTTTTTTCCCCTCCCGGCTTTATGTGTCCCAGCATGTATGTCTTGTTGCTAGCTGTTTGTGAAAGAAAAAGTTGGACCTTTTCTGGACGCCAGGAATCGATAGAACCCTATTTGGTTACTTAGTACTAATTTGTTCGTCGTGCGTTGCTTTAATTTCAAAAGAAAGGAAATCCAAGGCCCCCAAATCTCAGGAAAATTCTACTGCAGAAAATCCCCCTCGTGGCAAACCCCCTCCCCTAGTGGGAAATTCCCTCTGTATATTGGGTATGGATCGTATTTTTAAATTCTAAAGTATTTGATAATTTTCTATCTGAAAATTACCCTCGCAGACAATTCTCCTCTGGAAAATTCCTTTCCTGTGGAAAATCATCCCTCCCCGCGGAAAGTTCCTCCTCTGCGGAAATCCTCTCCACCTGATGATTTCCTTCTGGAAAATTTCTGGACATGTAAAATAAAAATCATGTTTTTAAACTAAACAGTTTGTCTTCAGGGGTTTCTAATTTCACAGTGCAAAAAGTATTACAAGGGCTTTGGGAGGGGGAATTTATGCATAAAACTTTTGCAAGAATGTACTCAACAACTTCTCAAACTTTCTTGGCGCTCTGATTAACAGTTTACTAATGCATACAGGAGACACAGACATACATTCGATTATACATATATATATATATATATATATATATATATATATATATATATATATATATATATATATATATATATATATATATATATATATATATATATATATATATATATATATGATGCATTATAGGCACGAGGCTCTGAGGGGTTGTCCTGTTTCATAAATTATGCACATGCAGTGGCGCCTGGCAGGTGCGGTGAAAGTATGCTAAGCGCGGTTGAACTATGCCAAGTGTTATTATGACCGTGCCAAGGGTAGTGGACATATGCCAAACTTGGTAGAACGGTGTTATTTTCTGTGAAAATGTATGGTTTACGTGACGCTCCAAGATGTACAGTAGGTGGCGAAAAGTGGGCTACCCATGTGTGGCACACGTGGCGCTCCAACATATGCAGTAGGTGGTGGAAAATGGACTACCCCTCACGTAGCTCTTTACAAAGACAGCACTCAGGGTGACAAATCACGGACATATAAGGGGCGAGAGTAAGGATTTATTTTCATTTTTAAATTAGAAAAGGCATTTTCCAAAATTTAGAGGGTGGGTAAGTCCTTTTTGATTCTGTGTTTCCTGGTATTTCGAAATCGAGGGAGACAACAAAGCCTAGGTGAAATTTCTCCCTCCAGTCGGCCTCGAGCCCCCTCCCAAATTTGGCTGTTAGGAAGGCTAGAGTATTGCCTGTGGTAGAAAGAGCTAGTTACTTCTTTGCCAATTTTATTCTGTTTTAAAAATCTTCAGGGGGATATGTCTCCTGTTAAATAGTGTTGTAAGTACACACACGTATAGGAAACGTGAGTTCATTCGTATATATATTTTTTCTTAGTATTTATCTGTAATTTTATTTCAGAGAGGAAATTGTTAATGTTTTACTATCTGAAGATGATTCAAGGGAGCTTGAATGTCCAGTAGGTTTGTATCGATGTATATTTATTTTTTCTGTAAATTATAGACCCTTTTGCAGAACTTTCAAACTTATTCTGCAGGAAAGAGAAATCTCTCTCTCTCTCTCTCTCTCTCTCTCTCTCTCTTTTCTCTTTCTCTCTTTCTCTTTCTCTTTCTCTTTCTCTCTCTCTCTCTCTCTCTCTCTCTCTCTCTCTCTCTCTCTCTCTCTCTCTCTCTCTCTCTCTCTCTCTCTCGGGTTTTAATCCATTTAACTGAATAATACTCTTCTTCCCCATCCACTGAAAATTCTATAATAAAATTATTATTAAATATGTCGCAAAAGTTTCTCCAAAATTTTAGTAGCAAACTAAAATCTTAATTCTTAAGCAGAAAAGCCAACAAAAAACTTTAGAAATACTTCTTTTATTGACTAATGAAAAAACTCTATCATTTAAAATACAAACAGAAATTGGTTTAGAGAAAAATTTTCCAAAAGAGAAGTTTCTAAAACAAAATAGAAAAGATATATTGAACCAAAGAAGAGCAGAAACAGATTTAAATGATAATTGAAACTTAAAATGGACTTGAATCTCGATCAATGAGCAAATGATAGCCAGAACGAGCAAAAATTGCTATTAATAACCAAGGCAAACCCAAAATTAATAGAAATTACCTCAATCAGAAGTAGTTACCACAAACAATTTGAATATTAACTCACTTGCATTCTGTTGAAAATAAAATATATTTTCTCGTTTGTTACACTAATAAATCCAGAATTGCAGAGACTTACAGGATTGAATATAATTATATATTAAACAGTGAGTCTACTTTCAAGAGTTGTTCTCAATAAACCTTGCTATTAGGGTGATTTTCAGTCTTTTCTTGTTGTTGTTCTTGATCTTTCGATTAATGAAAACCGAACTTATCAAAATAAAAGTAAATTGTAAAGTAAAAGTAAAAGTAAAAAAAGTAAAGTAAAAGTGAAAAAGTAAAAGTAAATCTCCTGTAAATTGTAAAGGGTGTTCTGGCTTTTAGAAGACTTAGGGGTCGTCAGCCCTACTTTTGTTTGTGGTGGTTCTGTTTTTAGATTTGTTTTGATATATTTATTGTAATTACTCTTTGGTCAACATATTTGTTCATTGATAGCGGTTTTTTTTTCTCATTTTGGGTTTTTAGTATTATTAGAATCTATTTCTGCTCGTCTTTGGTTTGATGTAAGTCCATACCTTTCTTTTAATTTTTTTTTTTTTTTTTTTTTTTTTTTTTTTTTTTTTTTTTTTTTTTTTTTTTTTTTTTTTTTAGCTGGTGTGAGGAAATTTCCCAGGTAGGGAATTGCTACCTGGAGCTTTTTTTATTTTTAATACTAAAACTCAAACTGGAATGTTTCTTCTTTTTCTATTCGTATATATTTTATGCTCTCTTCTTGTTGCCCAATACTCTCTTATAGTCCCGTGCCCCTCCCCTTGCCGGTGTGTATAGGGAAATCCCTCTGGAAAAACTTGGTTGAATAACATATTGAAAACCATGGAAGAGATGGTCTTATACTTCATTTTGAAAATATCTGAAGAAGTACGTTTTTCAGGGATAATACATCCGAAGTACTGCTGTACAAATATTAAACGTGGAATGTCAAAGACAGGGTTAAGGGAGGGACTGGTAACATCCCTCATATTTAGGAGAACCTTAGATCAAAAAGTTTGTATTAACAAACTACAAGTGAAGAGTTACTCTTGCCAACTGAAACCAAAACTCCAAAAGCATAATTCGGACTTCATTATATGCAATAACAAAGTATATTATTTATGCTGATTATAAGTTGTTGAACAACTTTACGATCACCCCTGAAAAAAAAACAAATAAACACGCATCCGTGATCTTTCTTCTGGCAAAAAATACAAAATTCTACATTTTTGCAGATAGGAGCTTGGAACTTCTACGGTGGGGTTCTTTGATACGCTGAATTTGATAGTCTAGATTCTATGACTTTTAGGGGGTGTTTTCCCCTTCTTTCGAAAATAAAGTAAATTTTCTCAGGCTCATAACTTTTGATGGGTAAGACTAGATTTGATGAAACTTATATATTTAAAATCAGCGTAAAAATCTGATTCCTTTGATGTATATATTGGTATCACAATTTCGTTTTTTTAGATTTTCGGTTACTATTGAGCCGGCTCGCTCCTTATTACAGCTCGTTACCTCGAACTGTTTGGTGGAGCAAGAATACTTTAGGGAGTACTAAAAATGTAGCGCTAAATTAATAATGATGAATTTAATGTAAATTTGATAAAATTAATGTACATTAATTAAAAATTAATGTGAACTTAATGCAAGTTCTCTCCTCCGTGGACGTCTCTGTCTCTCCGTGGTGACCTAGTGTATTTTATTTGTTATGCGTATTATATTAATAAGTTGAATTGAATTGAATTGAACAGTACTAAGAAGCGTAACACTAAATTAATAATGAAAAAAATTATGTAAATTTAGCTCCATTCCTCCGAAGGAGAGGTAGAGGCTAGGGGAAATTTCAGGGGACAAAACTTTGATTCAGAACAAACAAAATATGAATTATATAGAATATTAAGATCTAATAGGACAACTGCAGAAGTCATGATGTTTTGGGTAGCGTGAAGGGAGGGTAGACTCAAAGCACTTTCCTAGCCTGCTTGCCGGACCTAAGCCTTTGCCTGTTCAGTTATCAAATCTGATTCTATTGATTTTTTTTTTTTTTTATAAGCGGAACTAAAAGTGCAATTTTAAAGTTTTTCGGACTTAGGGAGGCTACTCAGTAAGCAGTGTTTTGCGGAACTAAAAGTGCAATTTTAAAGTTTTTCGGACTTAGGGAGGTAATTCAATTAGCACTTGGTTTAGCTTTTGGAAAATCTAGATACTGGATTTCTTTTTCCTTTTTTGATGCATTACTTTTACTATTGTTAATGTTTCAGTTTTTTTTTTAGATTACATAGCCGACCTTGAAAGGAAAGTAACGCTAAAAGGTTTGCCTACACCAATTTACAATTTAGTGAGTCAAGGAGGACCACCACACCAGAGGACATTTGTAATTCAGTGTAAGATTGGAGATGAATTTGATACTGTTGGTGAGTTCTAGTATCAAAACGTCAATTAATATATTTTCTAAATCATGCTCCGTATTTTTTTTCATTGCATGTATAACCGAACCTAGTATGCTCCTTTGTAATATCAAAGCATTATCATTGTTATTAATGATATATAATAAATAAGTAATGATATATAGTAATATAATGATATATAAGTATGTCAAGTATGTCTTTAATGATATATGAGTATGTCAAAAAGCGTCAAGATTAAAGCACAAATATTAAATGATATTTGAATTCAATTCGGAACGTTTTTCTCAATAATCCCATACGTGAGTTATCTCTAGAATAGGCTGCAGGAATAGCGAGGAAAGGACAAGAGGCTTTTACTTGAGCAGGTGAAAGGAAAAACAAAACAGTTATACGTCGTTATTCCTTTTAGTATAATGTGTATAGTACAAGGATTACCAGCACAGACAGGGGAGGGGGTCATAATAAAACATTCAGGGAGGGGGAAAGGATAAGCCTTTTTCTTCGGGGCGGAGGTATAGCAAAAGCAATATTTGATAATTTGAATAAGAAATGCTTGGGAATTCAGGATAATTTATTGCTTTTGTCGGGAGGGGGAGGGGCTCCTCTCTTTTATGGAACACTTTAACAGTCTGTTTTTTTCGAGGCATTTTGAGTTTGTAATCTTAGTAGAATTTAAGTAAAAAAACATTTTTTTTTTCAACTAAAAGTAAGGAAGTTGAAAGGAACAAAAATTATTCTGTATATGAGGTGCACTGCCTCCTCAGCAGCCTTCACTATTTACGCTAAATTCTAAAAGTTATTTAAAAATACTTCATCCAAGTCCAATGGGCCCTGTCTTCGAGCAGTCGTTCTTAAAGCAGTCGATCATGACAAAATTATAATTTTGGTGTAAAGAGTTGAGGAAAGTTGAGGAAGGGGTAGTCCCACTCATGTACGGAATATTTTCTGTTTGTTTTAAGTTTTAATGTTACTCCTTACTTTCAGCTGAAAGATTGTTGAATTTCTGACCGTTTTTCATATCGTGACAGGAAATTTCCTTTCCAGCCCTCTCCCGTGTGAAATTTCCCCCTGAAAATCCTTTCGGAAACTCTTTTTTACGGAAAATTCTCCCCATGGAAAATCCCCCCGCAAAAATACACCACCCCTCCCCCCAAAATGTCCGTGTATCCTAATAACAAATATTGCGTGTGAACTATGAGTAAATTGCGGAACCTGCAGCCCTTTTCCCAGGGACTCTGGTGGTCATGTCATCCCCAAAGGCAAAGTTAGTGGACCTTTCAGCCATCGTGAATAAAATGGCTATCTAAAAATTTTGATAGGTTGGCTTTAGGGAGAAGGGGTGTGGGAATAGTTGCCTATAATGCTATTCATAATTCAAAATTTTATCTCACTATAATTTTATTTTTATTTTTTATTCTGCAATAACTGGAAAAGAAAATATTTGTAGCAGAGTTCGTTTTCAGTGAAGCTGTAATGACTTAGTAGACTTTTACGGTTAGTGAAGAGGGCAGTATCTAAACTCTTGTTTGTAGTGAAGTCATACTTGTCTTGAACTTTCTTGGAAAGAACTAATAAAATTAAACTAAATATTTGATATATAATGATGTTAATTTCTGAAACTTCACCAGTTCAAAATTTAATTTTATTGTAATTTTTTTGTTTTTTCTATGGTGCAATAATTGCAAAAGAAAATATTTGTAATATAATTTGTTTTCAGTAAAGCGCCAGTGAAATCTATTTTCACTGTAATTTTTCATTTTCAATAATAGAATTTCAGTAATATTTTCAATAATAGAATCTAAATATATTTTCAACAGATTTTAGACTTCTACAGGGAAAGAAGGAGGCAAAACTCAAACTCTTCTTTGTAGATATTTTTGTTCACCTCAAGCTGGATTTGTATTCACTCGCATTAACATATACTTACTTATTTATATTAGTAACTATTGTTTGTTTGTTTGCAATGATTGTTTATTTAGTTTCTGTTCGGTTTGCGTTTCATTTATTCCTCAATAGCAAAATGTTTTTGCTCGTTTTAAGCTTGATTTGCATGTGCAACTTAAGGTTTATTCTTTTTTAGATTTATTTGTTCATCTATATTAGTACCTGTTGTATGTTTTTTGCTATGATTGTTTGTTTAATATCTGTTCGTTTTTGGGCATTTATTCTTTAATAGTAATTTCGGGTTGTTTTGAGTTTGGGTTATTTTAGGTTTCTATTTCTTCTCATCTTAAGTTTAATATGACCTTTACTTTTATTTAGAAAACTTCTTTTTCTCAAATGCTTTTTTAAATTAATTTCTGTTTGTTTTTGATTGCCAAAGTTTTAAGTTTTTCAAAATTCCCTATTTCAAATATTTATTTTTATTCCAAAATGAATCGGCAGTTTTGGTAATAACTAATTATTTGAACTGTCATTGGATATATATTAATATTAACTGCTGAAAGCTCACAAGCTCAAGATTTTGTTTCACCCAGGCCGGATTCAAAGCTTTGACGCCTCTAGGCCTAAGTGTTTTGCCGCTCCGTTTTTGCAATATTTTCAGAGAAATCTTCAAAACTTTGGGAATAGTGAAAGCTGCGGGACCTAGGGGGTTTATTGGTAAATCTTGCTGGTTTCTCTGCAATTTTCAATTTATTTTTAATGTTACGATAAAAACAAAAGGAAGTATTTTTTATAATAATTATATAATTCCTTTTACTAAAGCGCCAAATACGCAGTAGGCCTTATAATTTTACCGTTAGAGAAACGGGCAGTAACCATACTCTTGTTTTTAGTGAAGACACCATTCAGTTGAAGTACATAATCAACTACTTCAGTACATAATCAACTGAAGACACCATTCAGTTGAAGTACTCCCTCAACTACTTCAGTACATAATCAACTGAAGACACCATTCAGTTGAAGTACTCCCTGAAAACGATAGCGGTCTAACAACCAATCCTTAATCCAATCCACACTTGTATTTGAATTCTGTTCTCCCAATTGTTATATAAAAAAAAGGTAAACTAATTTTGTAGAACTTTTTAGCCATTGAAGTCAGAGAATGATACTTCTAAGTAAGAAAATTGGATTAAGAATTAAGTAAAAAATTGGAGTAAGAATTAAGAGAATGTTACTTTTACCGTTTAGGAAACGGTAGTAGCCGCACCATTGTTTGTAGTGACGACACCATTCATTAGAAGTACATAACCGAAATTCTTTCGGAAAGAATTGTTAAAAAAAAACTTTCGGATAGTCGTTTGATTAATTTTTGTTCGTTTTTTGATTGTAAAAAGTTTCAAGTTTGTTCTTAAACTCCTTATTAAAAAATAAGATTTTTTTTCTACATCAAATTTTCATAAAAATATCAAAACTAGTACCAAAATAACAATATCAAAGTATAAAAGTAAAGAAAGGATCAAAGTTAACAAGGTATCAAAGTAAACAAAGTATCAGAGTACCAATAAGCAATTTGGACAACTTAGAGCCCTTGTACCGCAAATCGAAGTTACCACGTAAATCAGTAAATCCAAGGATCAAAGCAAACAAAGTATCAAAGTAACAACAATTAAATTCCGTAACTCAGAGCCATTTCTCGGGGCTGGGGGGGGGTTCAACCTCAGAAGTATAATTATTTGGCCTTTGAACTATTTTGAACAAAATGGCTATCTCTAAATTTTGATCGGATGCCCTTTGAGAAAGGAGGGCATGGGTTAGTTGGCCATTGATAAGTTTGACTTAGAAAAAGCTAGAAGTTTCAACTTCCAACTGAATGAGCCCCCTCCAAAGTTAATATAACCACCCCCTCCTCAGAACCTTGTATTCTAATAATGGGCAACTTGCATAAGTCACAATCCTCGCCCTGGGGGCTAGGGAAGATTTCTCAACCCCCTAAGATATTGTAATTTGAATTTTGGACTATTTTGAACACTATGGCCATTTAAAAATTTGAAAAGATACATTTGGAGAAAAAAGGCACAAGGGGGGAGGGGCTTGTTATTTTTTTTATCACTTTCGATTCTTAAGAACTTAAACCTTACATACAAATACCAAAAACAAGACGAACAATCGGTAATTTCTCAAGACAGTGGAAAACAAATTAAAATGAAAATTTCGGCCCCATGTCCAAGGACTGTCCTCAGCAATACAAAATATATAAGAAGAAACAACTTACAACAGGATAAAATCTATAAAACTAAAATGTATTTTTTTTAATTAGTCCTAGCATCCTTACTTCAGCGAAGTTCAACCAGGACTTCGTCGCTATTCATATAAAACTTGCATAAGTTACAATTCTTGTCCTGGGTGCTATGGAGGATTTTTCAACTCCTAACTTATAGTAATTAAAATTTTTTGCTATTTTGAACAAAATGGCTATCTCAGAATTTTTATCGGATATATTCGGGAAAAAAGGCGCGGGGGATGGGATAGGTACTCTCCGATAAATTTGATGACTCTTAAAAAGGTAACTAAAATTTATAATTTCCAATCAAACTAGCCATCTCTAAAGCTTGTTCGACCATCCTTTACATAAAACCTTATATGCCCTCGGGACATATCTTACAAGTCTTGCCCCCGGGCTATGCGGGGGATGTTCTGACCCCAGAGTTTTTGTTATTTGATCTTTAAACTATCTCGAACAAAGTAGTTATCTCAAAATTTTGATTGGATGCATTTGGGGAAAAAGGCCATTGAGGGCAGGGCTAGTTGCCCTCCGATCACTTTTGGCTCTGAAAAAGGGCGCTATAAATTTTGATTTACAATCGAATAAGACCCTTCGAAGTTTATACGACCATTCCTTCCATAAAAAACCTTATATGCCCCCAGGACACATTTCACAGCGCTTCCTCCCAGATTCTGGGGGGGGGGGCTGTTTTTATCTCTGGAGTTCCTGTTATATTATCTTTGGTCTATTATGAACAAAATGGTTGTAAAAAAAATCGACTGGACGTATTTAGAAAAAAAAAGGTTGAGAGGGAGGGGGCTAGTCGCCATCGGATCACTTCTGACTCTGAAAAGCTGAAATAGAACTTTCAGTTTATAATCATTTGAGTCGCTCACAAAGTTTATGCGACCACATCTTCCATAAAAACATTATATGCCCCCCGTAAAATAAGTTACAACCCTTCCCCTGGCTCTGAGGACGGGCATGTTGACACCGAAGTCTTTGTTATCTTATCGTTGGACTATTTCAAACAAACTTGCTTTCTCAAAATTTTTATTTGATGCATTTGGGTATAAGAGGGTATTTGTATCATGGGGGTGCGGCTAGATGCCCTCCGTCAACTTTTGACTCATAAAAAGGTAGCTAGAACTTACAATTTCCAATGAAATGAGCCACCTTAGAAGTTTATACGACCACTCCTTACACAAAAACCTTATACGCCTCCGAGGAATAACTTAAAACATTTGCTCCTGGGCTCTGGGGGTTTGTGTCGACCCTGTAGTTTTTGCTATCTGATGTTTGAACTATTTTCCAAAAAATGGCTATCTCAAAATTTGTATTGGACGGATTTGGGTAAAAAGGGGTTGGGGGGGGGGGAACATTTGCGCTCGGATATCTTTTGACTCTTAAAAAGTGAACTAGAACTTTAAATTTGCAATCAAATGAGCTACCTTCGAAGTTTATACAGCCATCTCTTATATAAAAACCTTATATGCGTTCGGAAAATAACTTAAAACACTTGCCACGGAGCTCTGGGGACCCCGGTGCTTTTGTTAACTGATGTTTGATCTATTTTAAAAATGGCAATCTCAAAATTTGTATTGGATTGATTTTGGAAAAACGGCTATGAAGGGGGGCTATGAACTAGAACTTTCAATTTCAAATCAAATGAACCCTCTCCGAAGTTTATAAGAGCACACCTTCCATGAGGACCATATATACCTCCTGAGTATAACTTGCAACGCCTGCCCCCGGGCCCTGGGGTGTTGCGTCGACACCAGAGTTTTTCTTTTCTGACCTTTGAACTATAATTAACAAAATGGCTATCTCAAAATTATTATCGGATCGGTCTGGGAAAAGGGGCGTGGTGGAGACTAGTTGCCTTTCGATCTCTTGACTTTTGAAAAGTGAACTAGAACTTTCAGTTTCCAATCAAATGAGCCATCTCTGAAGTTTATACGAGCGTCCCTTTCGTAAGAACCATATATGCCCCCAGGACATAACTTACAGCCCCTGCCCCCTGGGCCCCGGGGGTTGTATCGAAACCGGAGTTTTCGTTATCTAATTTTGAACTATTTAAAAAAATGGCGCGTGGGGGGGATTAGTTTCCTTCGGATCTCTTTTGACCCTTAAAAAGTGAATTAGAACTCTCAATTTCCAGTCAAATGAGCCCTTTCTGAAGTTTATATGAGTGTCCCTTCCATAAGAACCATATATGCCCCCAGGGCATAATTTAAGTCGCCTACCCACGGGTCTTGGTGAGTTGTATTGACACCGGAATTGTTTTTATATAATCCTTTTTATATGATTTTTAACGATATGGCTGTCTCAAAATGTCTATCGGATGATTTTGGAAAAAGGGCGTGGGGGGATAGTTGCCATCCCATCATGTTCTACTCTTAGACACTAGAACTTCTGATTTCCGATCGAATGATCCCGAAGTTTATGAGACGAGCCCTTCCATATGAAGTGCCTATGGGGAAAAAAAGTAAAACATTGGAGCCGTATGGCCTTCACTATAGGCAACGCTATAGCGTTGCCTCTGATTGAAAAGTTCACATGCTATTCATAAATGTTAATACACGAACATCCAGTTATCCAATTAGTTGGTAGATGCTTCTGTTAATTGCTTTTGACAGATTTATATTGCCAGATTACACAAGGATAAGTTATCGATAGAAAAAGTCGCTGGAATTCCGGAATGAAACAGACTGATTTTGATTGTCTGACACACAGTTCTGATTTCATGATGGCCCTCCATGTCTCTAGTAATTCAGGTGATATTAATATATTCAATGAAGTAAATTGGATTTCCAGAGAAGATGGCCTTTTATAGTATTTCAGGGAGGTTGTAGAAACTAAAAGCACGATTCACAAGGAGATAGCGCTTAAAATGAGCACGAGGACCATTCTTTTAAGCCCCATCTTTGACGAATGGAATACCTGCGTTGGAAATTAGCTTTAAGGGGTTATACGTAGCATAAGAATGGTTATAAAGTCTTTTCACCATCACCAAATTAAACTGTAAATTTTAGATTTAAGCTTATAAAACGAATATATATATACATATATATATATATATATATATATATATATATATATATATATATATATATATATATATATATATATGTATATATATATATATATATATATATATATATATATATATATATATATATATATATATATATATATATATATATATCACCGGTGAATGTCAACAAGCACCGAATGCGTCAGTGAAAGATCAAATATTTCATTACATTCTTGTGTATTTAGGCCCTCACCGGTGTAT
The DNA here is from genome assembly GCF_032884065.1 of Artemia franciscana. Taxonomy (NCBI): domain Eukaryota; kingdom Metazoa; phylum Arthropoda; class Branchiopoda; order Anostraca; family Artemiidae; genus Artemia; species Artemia franciscana. The sequence continues at coordinate 16,833,779 of NC_088881.1, forward strand.
GTCGACAGTCGCAGGTATGTTCTGGTGAACGTGCAAAAGAGAGGAAAAAACCCCCATGCTTAAAACCCAATTCTACGAATGTCCAAAATAGAAAAAAAAACAATTCTCAAAACCCAATAAGAAAAAACCCTTATCTCTGGTTGGATTTAGTTAGCTTTGCCGGTTTCAAGCAAAGTTTGTATCAGTCTTCTGCAAAGTTTGATGGTAACAGCAACGTTTTGTTAACAAAAAATTTCTTATACCGTGATTTACACAGAATAGATACTGCAGCGAAGTTTTTTTTGGAGAGTTAGATGGATTTATTGCGGGTAAACAAGTAGACAGTACTCAAGAAAAGTACTCTAAAATACTTCCTGAAGTGGTTTTCGCCAAAATTAAATGCAACACATCATTGGATTATAGACGATCAAAACGTTTTGGCGTTTTAATATTGCATTCAGATAATGGTAGACAATTCAGTAATCAAGTCGTATCTGAAATTTGTGCCATGTGACATTTTTTATTACTATTATTTTCTTTTCTCTTCAAAAATGTACTGTAGGTTTTACGTTTTTAGTCATTCCTCCCAGAAAGAGCGGCGAAAAACCTATCGTGACTGAATTGCGGAAAAGAAAAAATATATATCTCAGAAATGCCCAACATTCACCATTAGTGCACGGTGAAAATCGACATTCTCTGGTGAAAGACAGAAACAAGGATATTTAACAAATATGTTTGACATACAACAAGCGACAATGTTTTGTTGACGTTCACCAGATTTCAATTTTATGATCATTTATGATTAACACATATTTTTCTAGGTGTTGCCGGTCAAAAAAAAGCTGCAAAAAGGGACGCAGCGGGAAAAATGCTAAAAAAAATTGAGGATGCTTCTGAAAAATTAACGGGAGTTGCCGATAAGTGTAAGTTACTAAAAAGTCGTTCGAGTCTTTTGGTATTTTGAATTTCTGTTGTGGAAAAACAGTTTTTTTTAGCAAATAGCTCAAGTCCCAAAAAAGGAAATTCCAGATTTTCAGTTGGAAAAAATGCGGAATAATTCACCCATTTGAACCTTAAAACTTCCATGCTAGGAGTATGATGCTATTAAATCAAGATCCATTCGTCAATCCTAATATTTTCAAATTTATGAAAAAGAATTGTATAATCAAATGTATCAAAAGCTTTTTCGATGTCAAATAGTAGTTGCTGCCAAATGGCTATCATTAATAGCCTTTGATAAAAAAATGATTTAAAGCACCTGCTTCATGCTCCACTGGTCCAAACCATATTGATTAGAAGAAAAAAATAATCTGTTCTTCATCAAAATTGAATTACCTCAACAGTTTATTATCTTTTTTATAACTTTTGAAGCAGGTGATAAAATAATAATATATCTATAATTGTTTGGATTATTTTTATCACCCTTTAAACGAAGATAAATATTAGGAGCTTTAGAGTATTCCGGGAAAAAGTATTTTTTGAGTGATAGATTTCCAAATTCTTAAATTTTTAAACAGGAAAACCAGTACAGTCAGTTGAAAAACTGTTTTTGAAACTGGCAACAGCTCTTTAATATTGCAATTGCTGGGTTGAGTATATAAGTGTAGTTTTGTCTTTATTTAGTAAATATTTTCCATGATTATCTGTCCCTACCCTGCAGAAATTTGAACTACTATATTTTGTCCATCTTTTCTAAAGTCGTTCACAGATGCGACAGCCATCCCTTTTTCATTAGTTTTCTTAATTCTTCATGAATTCTAAAATTAGATGGAATATTTCTTATTTTTAGTATATTTCTTATGGTCTGGGATGAATTATATTTACGGAACTACTTTTGATATTAACTGGTTCTGCTTCTCTGAGAACAAATTATGCTGGTCTTACAATGTTTAAAATATTCTATATTAGCGTTGTTTGGGTCAACCTGTTCAAAATGCAAAACTATGGTACAGTCTGCAGAGATCCTTTCGACTATATTAACATTTGTTGGGTAATATCTTTCCATAAGCAAGACGAATATTTTTAATAGCACTTTTGACTAAATGTGAACATGTAGAAGATAATGAACTTCCACGAGAGATACCAAGCCAATTCACTTGTGAAGAAAATAGAAGATGGTATATAAGTATATAGGTATAGATCTCTAAATATGTATAGATTTATAGATTTCTAATAGATACAGTATAGATTTTTAAATGCTTTAAATTTTCTATATTGGCGTTGCTTCGGTCCTGCATACTTCGGTCCTAAATACTTCTGATTTCCATCAAAAAAATATTTAAATTAATTTTAAATAACGTTTGCTGTGGAGGTCGTAGTTCCTCTCTAATTTTCCATAGATTTTGAATATAAAATAGAAGATTACATTCCCATGCGTACATTTTCAGAGGTTGGAATGTGAGGGGGGTAAAAAATGTCCTAAAGCTAAAATTTGTCTGAATAACTGACTAATGTTAAATCTGAACTGAAGATTTTTCATCTCAGACCTCTCTGTTCTCATGAAAATATGTATAAAGCTGTAGTTTTGTCTGAGTGATTTTATTGTATTGCTGTAGAAAATTCGATAGAAGACTTATTTAAATATATTTTTTGAATATAGTGCTACTTTTGAGTAATAGTCAACGCTGTGGAATTAGTAAAGAACGATCTTTTTTTTTGGCTCATTTTATAGAACAGGACTTCATTGATCTGAAATTTAAACTACTAGTGTCATTTAAAGGCTGAAATTGGACCAACTAAATATTAAAATTGAGGAAAATAAGTTGAAATCCACCGTATGGAAAGATTTGTATTCTATTCTTTGTACTGATACAATCTTTTACCGTCAGGGAAACCCTCATTCAACAATTTCTCATTTTAAAATTTCATAACATCCTTCGTCTTTCATTTCTGGGCATGTGTGGCAATCAGTGAAAATAGTGAACTGGTCTAAATATATACAAAACTTTGCAATAGGAAATGTAAATATATACAAAACTGTGTCAGTTAAAAAACAAGCTAAACATTGAGCTCAAGGCACGGCCAACAGGCCTGGTCCCCGCTCTAAACGGTGGCTGGACGCGAAAAACCCGAGTTTTGTCCCCTGTACCCTTTTCCTTAATCCTCCTCCGGAAATTCGCTGCAGGCTACGCAACTTAATGACTTATGTCCATCTCCATTATTCCATTCCTCAGTAGTGTTCCTCACTCACCGCCTCGATGCTCAGCAAAGGTTCGACGAGCACCCTATGTTTGGGGGTGGTTTAACTTGGCTGTATCAGACCCTCATACGAGGCTATGAGGGTGGGACTTGTCCCAGAGGATGACGCTGGTCTGAAAAATAACGTGGCCAAGACGCAGAAGGGGGGGGGGGTCTAAATATCTTAGGATGAGTATGAAACTCTTCCTCTCTCTCTGTCTCTCTTATTCTCTCTCTCTCTCTCTCTCTCTCTCTCTCTCTCTCTCTCTCTCTCTCTCTCTCTCTCTCTCTCTCTCTCTCTCTCTCTCTCTCTCTCTCTCATCTCTCGCACTAGTCTGAGATGTTGCTTCTGAAGATTCTTCATTAGAAACTATTTCCAACGGTGGTCCAGTCTGTAAATCCTCAACTGCACTAGTCTGAGATGTTAAAGTTAATGTTGGTTCAACTTGCTCCTTGGTATCCTTGGTAAGGTAATCAACACATCCAATGCATGTACATTGAGGGGAAAATCTCCGCACCATCCATGTTTGGAACAGCACAAGTCTGACCCCGCCGGATTGCGTTCTGCCTATGTTGTTCCATCTTCAAGGTAGATTTTTTCTTTGCGTAAAACATCCTTTTGACACCGTCCGTCTTTTCTCCTGGTAATGGAGAGACAACACACGCTACCTAAAAAGTAAAAAAGAAAAAATTACAGTAAGAAAAGTGACAAAAAGTCCCAATGTAGTGGCTTGCCCGTCCAGAAGAAAACACAATAAAATTTTTATAAATCAAAAATAGCTTCGTACATAATTGCGAAGAGCTGATCAATTTACCCCTCCCCCCTAATGCTTAACTATGTGGCCCAGACTATATTATATCCATGAATTTCAGATATAGCAGAAAATAAAGAATGCAATGGCACTATTTTATTTGTAGGCTATATTATGAAAATTCATGAATATATATAATTTGGGCTATCATTCTGAAGTTAATAAATTAAGTTTAGCGCTGTTAGGAAGTATATGCGTAAGTATGTGAATTAGAATTTTCTTTTATCTTATTTTCAATTTAGTGAATTAATTGTACGCTTATTAGGAACGTTGAAAAATGATACCATTTTCTCTTATTTTGGGTAATAAACAAAGATCAAAAATAACAATTCTTACTTCATTATATGCAGAATAATTGTAGTTAACATATTTCAACTGCAGCTTCACTATACTTTACCCTCCCCCTCATGCACAAATAAATAGCCCGAATAATATATTCCCGGTTTGTCTTCTGGTTCTCGATTTCCCCAGAGTCGATTCAATTTACTCATAAAAAAGAGTGATGTTAAAACACAAGTCAAAATATAAATAGGAGCAAACTGAGAGGAAATATTCATTGATTTGCTTGCTCCCCCTCTCATAAAAAGGCAAAGTTCTAAGTCACAGAAAAAAAAAAATCATGTTTGCTACAATACCTCTGTTGTTGCCCCAAGCAAAAAAAAAGAAGAGAAAAGCTTCTTAAAGGAAACAAAAAAAAAAGTGTACATATTACAAGACGGCTAAGAATTAGACGAAAATGTATGCTATATAAAACCGACTAAAAATGCAAGCAGTTACACACAAAGTGGTATATTTCTTCATCGCTGTTATAAACTGAACTGTGCGAATATGCTAAATTTCAACCTTTATATACCATTTACTATCAACAGAATTAATTTTAAGTCACGTGCATGAATTAGTTATGCTTCAGGTTCAAAGAAATGTTTAAACATACGTGACTTCATTTTTCTTTAATTAGATAAATTAATTTTTCCTTTCCTGGTTTTTCAAGTTATAAACTTTAATTTCGAAATGCTGGCTTTAGTAAAAATAAAAGAAAACATAAAACCACATGGTTTTGCTTAGAAACAAGCTAGTAGCAACAAAACCGGCTTTTTTTGTTTTGAATTTAGTTGATAAAAAAAGCAAAACATTATTCCATTGAAATTTTTCAGTTCTGGATCTTTTACACAAGGTATCCCATGGCAAATATATTTGAAAACATGTCTTTCGTCAAGACAATCCTTTTCTACGCATGACTAGGAATTATAATACAAGAAGAAGGCCCATTCACAATGAGATTTTACTAGATTTAGCTGCCACTAATTTGAGCAATCAGGATTTTTCGTAGAACTGTCTCAGAATGGATGTTTTAGGGTTTTAGCTTTCATCGATTGGCCGTGTCGTTCGTCTAAGGTGATCATGTCTACAATTTCGTTCAAACTAACATCTCTGGACTAACTTCTCAATTTGATTTTCAAAGTAAGGAAAAATTAGGAAAGAAGAAAGAGAAACAATTCTCTCAGTAAGCTTCATAAAGGAATCTATCCAAGAGTATATCTCAGAAACAAAATAAAGGACATGGGTATGTTTTATGTAACCGTAGAATTTTCTTACGTTTTAAAAGGAAAGGAAATATTGGAAATTTGGTTACTTATCTTTGAAAAGTGAACATATTGTTACTTCCCAATACTTCCTTAAGAAACAATTTTCGGCAAAAGGTTTCAATTAGTTTAGAGGTCAATTCATTACAGTCTATATCAATAAGTCAAATTACAAATGAAATAAATCGACACCCACACTTGGAAAAGAAACATATTTGGGTCTCACACAGAACTTTTCGAATCCCAGCAGCTTCTTCGGAATGTCGTCTCCTTCCTTCAAGTTGTTGGATAAATTCACTGACGCAGCCTGAAAAAATCGACAATGCATTGATTATGTCTACTATTTTTACTTACATTCTTTTGTTTTTCTCTAAGAAAATGAGACTCCTCCTCCTCTTCACGTTTTCCTATGACAGAAAAATCCCTGTTTTGATGTAATAGCAGCCAGAATCAATTTTGCTCAAAACTCACCTTCGTTTGCTCTTACAAAAAACCCCTGGAATTTACGTAAATGTAGAAATATTACTTCAGGAGAATATTAATTATTATTTTACCAATAGGTAAGACTCAGCCTGACCTTGCTACAAGTGAAGTAGAAAATACGAGTCTTCCCCTTTGTCAATCACCCGCATCCTCTAAGGAAGCTACTGAGAGTGGACCTGAAAACATAAAAGACGTGACAACACGAGAGGTTCAATCCCCGAAGAGTGCAAGCGAAGCAGTTGATAATGATCCAAATAGTAAGATGACAGTTTATTATACTATCGTGCCGAAAAGGGAAAGGAACTCTAGTATTCTCGTAACAATTAAGAATATAGCTAAAATAAAATTTTAAAGATTTTACGCGTAGGGGTTTTTCTTCAAAGATCTAAGAATGAAAAATCTATAAATTCTTTGACTTCGTCCTCTAGTGTAAGTGTCAATATTCAAAAAATTGGCGTTCCTTGCTTTAATTAGTGTACTAATCATGACCTTCTGCTACGAAACAAACACCACTTAAAGAATTTTTCGTCCTATTTAGTTGCAGCCGCACCTACATTTTCATCCCTATTAGTCGCGTCATCTACGTTTGCAAATCTGTGGCGTTCTGGGATCCTAGGGAAGCCACCAGAAGACTCTGTGGGCCTGGCTCCCAGAACTAAGCGTAGATAAGGAGATGTAAAGGAGGAAAACGAAATAAACGCTTCAAAGTCGGAGTCTGTATCTCAGAGGACAGATCTAGTCATAAATGCATAAATAGAGCAAGGACTCTTATATAGTTAACTCCAAACCACATTATGAAATTTCAGCAACTCTGCGACCATGTTATAGAGGCCTCCAGTGCTTCCTCCAGTTCATGTAAAGCCGAAACCGAAGACGAAACTATCAAACATTTTACTCTGTCCCTCCCGCTTACTGAACAACAAAATGGACGAATTTGAAGTCCTGATGAAACAAATTTACTGTTCCATAGCAGCAGTGACTGAATATTGGGACGTTACTGAATAAACTGGTCGTGTTAAAGGTTATGTGAGCTTTTCCAACACAAAGCGAGATTGTGGTTGAGTGCCGTGGAGGAGGTGTCGACTTATATTTCTGAGAAGACATTCTCGCAAGCTATTAAGTGAGCCTACTGATTCCTGTTGGGAAGAGGTTTCTCCCGAGCACAAATATTGTCAAGAAATTTCTCCTGTATCATCCAAGCGGTGGTGTATTATTCAAAGAGTGGAAAGAACAGGAATGATTCCATTTAGTATCTACAAACTTTTATAGACAATATTCGTAGTCAGTATGTAACTCCAGTTTTAATTATTGCCGAAGACTTCAATCGAACAAATGAGCTGTGGAAGCCGAATATGCTTGATTTGAAACAAGTAGTGACGATTCCGAATCGCAAGGGTGGGAACATACTCAACGTAATTTTCACAAACCTTTCCAACCATTACCTACCACCACGTTCACTAGGTCCATTACAAAACTCTGACAACTTTTTATTTACTGGAAAGGCAAAGGCAACTTTCCAAAAGCTATGAAAACTAAAGTGAAGATCTGACCTTTGACCAGGGAAATTATATATGTTCCTTCGGATGCTGGATCGGAACCTTTGACTTTAGTGAGATTTCCTTGATACCAAACATTGACCTCAAAGCGAAGACTTGAAATCTGTTCTTCTACACAAATATCACGAACAAAGTGAGTGACTGTGACAAGCCTTAGATAAATCAAGACGTTAAAGTGCTAATCAAGACCCGATGTCAACTCAACACGAGCGGAGGAGTTGCATCAGCAAAAAATCTGCGAAATCATGATGTGAAAGTAAACAGGTGTTAAGAAAGCATATCTTTGCGATGAAGTGACTCTACGGCACTCTGAAGTCAAAGGTTTGTCTGGAAAACTCATTAATAGTGTCCTGAAGATACAGAAAGACGATGGGACTTTAGTGTTGCAAACTGAAGTAAATCTGTTTTTCGCAGCGGGATGTTCTACTGGCCCGTCATTCACTGAAGAAGATATTGGAAACCTCTAGTCCGACTTTCTTGACAAACAAATTGTAAAAATATCCAAATACACGGCTTTCAAAGAACTTGAAAAGCTAAAAGCAACTGTGCTTCGTATCGAGGTAAGTTGCCCGTCAAGTTACTCATCGAATATACAGTATTCTTGCCAAAACCTTTGGCATTTATTATCAACCTATGCTTCAGAGAACAAAAGTTTCCACGAGCCTGGAAGAAAGCTTACATGTGTGTTATTCCTAAGGTAAAATACCCCAAATCCTGTGATGAGCTGCGATCCATTTGAATAACCCCCAATTTAGTCAAAGTGACCGAGTCGTTCGCGTATCGTCGACTTTTGTTGCAAATAAGCCCTGTCAACGACTTTTCAACTATGCAGTATTTCTTGCCAAAACCTGTGGCGTTCATTATCAACCTATGCTTCAGAAAACAAAAGTTCCCACGAGCCTGGAAGAAAGCTTACATGTGCGTTATTCCTAAGGTAAAATACCCCAAATCCTGTGATGAGCTCCGACCCATTTCAGTAACCCCCAATTAAGTCAAAGTGACCGAGTCGTTCTTGTATCATCGACTTTTGTCGCAAATAAGCCCTTTCCTCGACTCTACCAATAAGTGTGTCTTAAAGGCAGAAGTACAAATCACTATTTAGAGCGGCTCTACTATCTAATTAGTGAATGGCTTGACAAAAAAAGAGAAGGGTTTATCGAAAAAAAATATAGACAAAAAGTTATTGCTACTTCCCCTAAAAAGCAAAGCTTGTCTGTGGCGGAGGTAGAGAAAACAAATCTTTAAAACAAAAAGAACACTTTGCCACCGACACCACAAACACCACCACACTAAACAATAAATACAAAAGAATATCGTATATTATACTTCTTCTTCGGGAACATCATATCAAAAAAACCCCCACAATAAAAAAATAAATCAATTAAAACTCATAATCAGCAAAAAGCAGTTCCTTAATGGTCTTTCTAAATATGTTGGAGTCTCCAATATTCTTAATATCACTATTTAAACTATTCCGTTTCTGGTTACCTCTATAAAAAGCTGAAAAACATGAACGGGAAGAAATACCTCAAGTCAACACATAAAAGTCAACACTATCTCTTGTATCATGAGAATGAACAGTAGACCTAATGGACAATAAATCACCAAAAACACGAGGCTGAATATCCTGCTGCTGTCCAAAAATAAACCACAATGCGTAGAATTCGCAAGGGCCTGCAGCCTTACTGCATGATTTTGTCGAATTCTTGTTGCTGTTAGGATAGAAGAAAAGTAGAGAGCCAAATACTCGAACATTAAATGATTTACGGGTATATTGAAGAAAAATAAAGTTGGCGAAGGACAGAGGTACCATAGTTATCTGGTTCTGGCGGACTATCACAAAGGAGTTCGATTTAATGTGCCACATCACAGCTTTGGCAAACCTTAAACGAATTGGTGCTAAAAAGACCATTCTACTACTGTTAGTAGACTTCCTGAGACGTTGAGATCAGTGCGTCTATGCACTTTTTCCCGGAGATCTTGACTCTGAAGGGGTGGTAATCCCGTATGGTGCTCTACAAGGATCTAAACTTGCTACCTCCTTGGTTTTAGCCATCACTATTGTATATTTGATAACACTGACGAAAGATTCGAATTTCTGATTTGTCAGCTTTGCTGTAATACAAGCTCATTCAAAGGTCTCAAGTAATTTCTAAGTTCAATAGTGATCTAAAAGACAAATTCAAAGATCAGTGCACCTCAAATGGACTTCAGATTAATAAGACCAAAGTAATGCGCTTCAATCATCTAAAATGAGAAGTTGGTTGCCCTGACCCCCGGTGCCCTGCCACTTCGATTGCAGCTGTCCTTCGTGTGATGTTCAGTAGCGATTGCTCATTTAGCCTACACGTTACGAACCTTGTAAGAAAGAGCAACTATGCACTGAGGTCCATACTCATGTAACTACATTGCATCAATCCAGACCACAACTGTATAACATCGATTATCTCAACGACATTTTTGAAACAGTGCACAAAAGAGCATTATAAACCATCTTAGGAACCAAGTATCTCACTTACGAATCTGTCCCCGCAGCTCGACGAATCCCAACCCTTAATGAAGACATGTACCATCTGATGTGTAAGTTTAGACATCCCGTGCCTTTAACACCGTTCCTGAATACCCTTCGCCGCTGCAGTCAGCCCAAACACACGCCACAAGAACAAGCTTGAACCAGTGCACCGCAGAACTGATCCTTTCAGCAATTTATTTTTTTGCTACTGTCGTAGATCGTACTTAATGCTTAATATATTGTAAAGGGTAACATAGGCTAGTTGCGGCACTAGCCGTAACTACAATAGCTATTTTTATAAAATGATTCTTTATAAAGGCTGTAGTTTTTACCTGAATAACGCTTCAATTTGGTAAAACATGCTTCACATTAGGTAATCCTTTGACCGAAGATTCTGACTGGTTTCGCCCTAGTCATGGTTTACTTCTCCCACAGCTTAAAAAGTAAATACGCCTCAGAAATGCGACCAGGGGGTAAAGACATGCTAAACGGATCTTCTCTATTTGCAAAACAGTGTGTATTACGCTCTTGCGTTTGATTAAATAAAAAAAAAAACAAGTTTTTTAACTGAGAGTAAGGAGCGACATTAAAACTTAAAACGAACAAAAATTACTTTGTATATGAAAGGGGCTGTTCCCTCCTCAACGTCCTGCTCTTTACGCTAAAGTTTGACTCTTTCTCTAAACTCTACTTTTCGAAACAGTAAAAAACTTTAGCGTAAAGAGCGGGGCGTTGAGGAGGGAACCTCCCTTTTCATATACGGAGTAATTCTGTTTGTTTTAAGTTTGAATGTCGCTCCTTACTTTCAGTTGAAAAAGAGTTGTTTTTTTATTTAATTTCTGAACGTTTTTGAATTAATGCATCTTTTGATTTTGGCTCTCCCCACATGAATAATTAAAACAAAATTTACATATTAATTTATTTTTTTGGCTAAATTTTTTTGGCAAAACTTCTCGTAGTTTTGATCGGACGTTTTGAGAAAAAAAGGAGTGGGGGAGAGGCGTAGTTACCCTCCAATTTTTTGGTTACTTAAAAAGGCAACTAGAACTTTTGATTTTATGAACTTTCTTATTAGTAAAAATATATGCAACTTACGAATCAGCCTCCATAACAAATTTCTAATTTTTTATGTTTTTATTACGTATATGAGGGGGTTTGCTCCCTCGGCAATACCTCGCTCTTTACGCTAAAGCTTAAATTTTGTCGCGATTCCTTAAGAATGACCCCTGTTACTCAAAGGTCATAGAATAAATAATTGAAATTAATAAAATTACTTTAGTGTAAAGAGAGAGGTATTAGGAGGAGTTGAACTCCTCATATGCGGAATAATTTCTGTTCGTTTTAAGTTTTTATGCCGTTCCTTATTTTCAGTTGAAGAAACTTTCTGAGATTTTTTTTTTCATTGGTCTTTAAAAAAATGCTAAAAAATCCTGCACCCCCTTCATGAAAATTCTCTTCCCCCAAGACCAATTTCTCCATGGAAAGTTCCCCCCATACCCCCTCCCTTAACCAAAAATAACCCTGAAAGTGTCTGTACACCTCCCAATAACCATTACTATGTGTAAACACTGGTCAAAGTTTGTAACTTACAGCCCCCTCCCACGAAAACTGTGGGGGATTATGTCGTCCTCAAACACATAGTTTTAGGTTTTTTGACTGTGCTGAAAAAATGGCTATATCAGAATTTTGATCCAGTGACTTTGGGAAAAAATAAGTGTGGGAGGGGGCCTAGGTGCCCTCTAGTTTTTTGGTCACTTAAAAGGGACACTAGAACCTTTAATTTTCGTCAGAATGAGCCCTCTTGCGACATTCTAGGACCACGGGTCGATACGATCACCCCTGAGAAAAAAAACAAAAAACAAATAAACACGCATCCATGATCTGTCTTGTGGCAAAAAGTACAAAATTCCACATTTTTGTAGATAGAAGCTTGAAACTTCTACCGTAGGGTTCTCTGATTTGCTGAATCTGGTGGTGTGATTTTCGTTGAGATTCTATGATTTTTAAGGGGTGTTTTCCCCTATTTTCTAAAATAAGATAAATTTTCTCAGGCTCGTAACTTTTAATAAGTAAGACTAAACTTTGTGAAACTTTGTTCTTAAAATCATCATTAAAATGCGATTCTTTTGATGTAACTATTGGTAACGAAATTCCGTTTTTTAGAGTTCCGGTTTCTATTGGGCCGAGTCGCTTCTTACTACAGTTCGTTACCACGAACTGTTTGAAAACGAAGAAATGATGGTATGGATTGGTATATTTGAATTTGATAAATCACAAATAGTCTAAAACTAATAATTAATATTTACAAAACTGCGGCAATTAAACGAAGAACAGAAATTGAAGTTAAAAGTATTTTTTTTCCTTGGTTAGTCTCGAGTGATTTAAGACATAAACAGTGATGCCATACTTAATACGCACAGAAACTTATTTCAGTTCCTTTTGATTACATAGAAAATTAATCGGGAATAATTTGTTCGTTCGCCATTTCAAAATCCAGCGACAGTAAAATAATTTCGTTTTGAAAATTGCTGATTTAATTTTTAAAATCAACTTTTTAGACTTTCGTATGCAATAAGTTTTCATCAGTAATTCTTTCTTATTAATTTCCTCTGTTTTCTTTCTAATAACTGAAAAATAGATTACCGAAATGAAGTTTCAATTTTTACTATTTATTTAGCAAATTGCAAATGACATTCTAGCCATTTTAGTTTTTGAAGGTTGTCAACAACATGCTTCTTTATGTTAATTTTTTTTTTAAGTTTCATTTCATCGCTCATACTGTTTTCTGCTCGTCCTGTTTAAACCACTATGACACCTCATTTCTGCTCTTCTAACTCTTAAATTTGCTCTTTACCTTTCGTGGAAAAGCTTTGTCTTTGTAGCGTTGAGGTTGTTTCTCAAATATATTTATTATTTCTTCTATTTCTTATTGCTTTAATTTCTACTTGCAGTTTTTTCCAACTATAGACCCCTCTCCCAAGAACCTGAAGTCTCTCCTTTTCTTTGCGTTTCCTTATGACATAGAAAACTATGGTTAGATACATCAGCAACCATAATCAAATAGATTTTGTCACCACAGGCGTTTAATACCAATTTGGTTATAAATTATATTGGATTCAAACTAGCAAGAATTCACTTTCTTGTGCTTTTTTTGCTGTTAGAAAAACAGTTCTACAGTTTATGTAAATCCAGAAATATTTTTTAGAAGAAGAAGAAGTAATATTTTTTTTTCGTAGGTAGGACTCCGCCTGATTTCATAGCAAGTGAATTAGAGGACACGAGTCTTCCCCTTTGTGAATCACCTGAACCCGCTAAAGTACCTACTAAGAGTGAATATGAAGTCGTAGAAAACGTGAAAATATGCGATGGTCAACTCCCCCCCAACAGTGTAAGCAAAGTAGCGGATAATAACCCAGATAGTAAGATCACAGTTTAATGTACTATTGAATAGGAAAAGGAACACTAGCATTCTCTTAACAATGAAGAAGAACTAAAATAGAAATTTGAAGCCTCTTACGACTAGGGCTTTTCCTTCAAAGATTTAAATATGAAAAATCCCTAAATGCTGAAGTTTGCAACTGAATAATGCTTTAATTTAATGAATACGATCGACAGCATCAGATTATGTGGTACTTAAGCCAGAAATATCGTTGGTCTTGTCCTAGTCATGGCTTATTTATCCTAACTGCCTCCTCCCTTTAAAGTAAATACGCCTCGGAAATGCGATCAGAAATTAAGGCTTACTAGAGCCTTTATTATTTGCAAAGGAATATGAGGTTTGGCTAAAAAATAACCGGACTGATTTATATTTAACTTCATTTAAATCGGCCTAACCTCTTCAATATGCGCACCTCCTTGAGTCTTAAACCATACATACAAATGTTCTATTGTTAGAAGCAATGCTACATATCGTATTCATGTATGATCATCATCATCTTGGTCTGTTTTTTCTTCACTGCACCTATAGACTCAAAATTTGTTCATTTCAACGTGCTTTTGACCCTAGGGAACAAAAAAGTCACATGGAGTAAGGTCAAACGAGTAGATTGTGTACTCTAATAAAGCAATGTCATGTTTTGTCAAAAACATCGTAGCCGACGGTGCCGTGTGCAACGGTGTATTGTCTTGATGGGGAACCCGCGAGCTATTTTTCCCTATGTCAGACTTTTTTCTGCGCTTGCGTTCACGAAGAGTGTTCAAAACCTCTGTCTGTAAATACCAGTTTGAACGAGGATAAATCCTTTTATTAGACAGTAAAAAAACAAACAAATAAATCAAAACATTTTGATACTTCGATCGCATATACATGAATTGTAATCAGCAGATGGCGATGACCTTAAAATTGCTGATTTCAATGATTGATAATAGCCCAAAGTTAGGCTAAATAACTTATCATTTTGAGGGGTGAAAAATTATGGAAAATTCTTTATAAATTATCCAAGAAAATCGCAAAGTACTTATACTACTACTACTAATATGGTGCTGGTACAGCTAAGGGTGTGATGGTGAATTTGTAAGATAATATAGAAGGAAAAGCTGAATTAAATCAAAATGCACTATGTGTATGTAGGTGTTCAAAAGGACGTTTTTCGGGAATGGCTCTACTACTTCCACTACTGCTAACTCAACTTTCACTTCTGTTGCAACTAATACTAAGGTTAAAAGTTTTAAGGTGAACATTTTAGTAAATATTTAGGAGGAATTTGAACTAAATTAAAACACACCAGGGGCATATAGGTGTCGGCAGTATCACAGCAACGGCTTATTAGTAAGGTTAAACTTCCAGGGTTGAAAAGAAGGGATGTTCAATTAACCAGCAGGCAAAATGTGCAGACTACTGCTACTACTAGTACTAATCCTACTATTGTTAGTACTACTGCTGTACTTACTACTAATACTACTTGTAATAATCCTTCTGCTACTACTGTGACTACTGCTACAACTAAGGCTAAGGGTATGAAGATGAAAATTTCAGGGAATATTTAGGGTGAGGTTGAGCTGAATCAAAACACACTTTTTTCATAAAGGTGGTCAAATGGACGTATCAACAATATCTTTGGAACGTCAACGAATAACTTACAGGGCTTGTTGTAGGGGATGTTAAACTAACTAAAAGGCAATATTTATATGCTACTGCTACTATTGTTACTGCTACTATTATTTCTACTGCTATTGCTAATACCAATGCTAGAGTTATGGAAGTGAAAATGTCAGGGAATGCTGAGACAGTGTTAAACTAAATCAAGACACACTATTTGTATACAGGCAGTCAAAAGGACGCATTAGCAATGTCCCAGAAACTGTTTGCAGAAATAATTTGAATCTTTCTGTGTGTGTAGAGGGGGTTGTTGAAAAACAACCTGGTACTGTGTGCATTATGCAACTAATATTGATACTGCCACTATAACTATTGCTGAATAGGGGAATGTTGACCTTAATCAAACATACTATGAACACGCCAAAAAAGCGTATATGATTGTCAAAAAATCGTATAAGCAGTATCTCAGGAACGGTTTATATTATTAAGTTGAAACTTTCAGGGTGTGTTTGGGCTGACTTCGAAATAACCAAAAGGCACTATTTTCATAGTGCTGCTGCTAATACTGCTACGATTACTACAACTCCCTGGCATTTGACCTGTAAACACGTCGGGTAAATTTTTGAAACCTGTTTTGGAAGTTATACTAATCCCAAATTCAGTCATTGACCAGTTTCGAGCTTTACAATCTGGATTATTTGTTTAACTTTTATGTCAAGGCCCATGAAATTCACATGCCCAGAGAGCAGACTTGTTGCCGCTGTTGGAACAGTGCAGTGCAGTCGGTGTCGACAGTGTTTTTCAAAACAATGTGGTGAGGGGTTATGTTTAAACTGCCAACGCCCCCATTCTCTGAATGATGACCCTGAATGACCTTTAGCACCACTTTTTCTACCCCCTGGCTGTAAACCACACTGTACACCCAGGTCTGCCACAAAATCAAAAACTCCATAATCGGTTTAAAAAAAAATCAAGCTTCCCAAGTCCCCCCCCCCCTTGTGCTGACTGTGTTAAATATATCGAATAGCTGGTTAATCTCCGAGCTGAATACAATTCACAGTTAGAGAAGAATGTTGAGGGAAGAAAAAAAGAAAGTTGACATATTTTTAATGATCAAAAAAAAGGATAATGATATTCTCCATGAACTTGATCTGGAAAAGTGAAGATATCAAGTCCCATAATTCCCATCGCCTTCTTATGGAAGATGAACTTTCAACTCTACAAAATAGTCAAGTAGCCCTAAAATCAAAAATCACCAAATGACAAGAAGACTTAAAAAAAACAAAACAATTATTACTACACTAAGGGATCGATTATCAAAGTTCATCAAGTCCAGCATTAACTGCAAAATATCCCAAGAGAGCTTACAAACATCTACTTGTAGTATGACTATGGATGACGTTCTCCAGTTCGTGAAGGGTTCAGTGACTTCCGGTTTGTTAAATAAATTATCAGGTGATAATGAACCAAATGAAAGGAATAGCAAGGTTGTTGAGAAGTCATTACCAGACGATGATATTGGTATTATTTTCGAAAAAATTACGAAAGAGAAGGATAAAAGGAAAAGAAACATTAAAATAAGCAGAAAGAAAATGTAATCTGTAATCATTTTAATAGTAGTTTCTGCAAGTTTTACGAACAATGCAAGTTTCTACGTATTTTTCGTCATTTTATTTCAGGAGTCTGTGTGTCTGATAAGTGTAAGTATTCACGACCCCCTTCTCCCCTAGATTGCGTTCCATTCGACTCTCAGCCTTATCTCCCCGCATACCCGATGCTGAGCAGTGTACCCCAGGAATCCATCCCTCGAAACAATCCTCCGCCCCAATTACTTACGCATGTCCAGTAACCCAACCCCCAAAATCCCTTTACTCATTTCGGACCATGCCCAGACTCCCCTCCCCTCACTCATATTCCTCCCAAAATTCACTTTCTTTCGACTCCGCTCCTTTCCGTGCGTCTAAGAAGTCACCGACTGGTTCTGGACTCCACCCGTTATTTGCCTAAACAAACCTGATCCCTTCCTTGTCATACACCCTCCATCGTACTTCTCTCTCCCAGCATCATCTTGCCTTTCTACCCCCCCCCCCCCATATAAAGAACACTCCCAATTTGACTTATTCCCGGATCACTAGGAAACCTTTCCCCCATCCCTTGAACTTGTATCTCTCCCCGGCTACTCTACCAGTGTAGCTCTGGTTTGAGGGTTCCCACATGTGAAAACTATCCTCTAATATAGGCACGTACGCAGGAATTTTTTTCGGGGGGGGCCAAAACCTTCGAAACAGCAGATATAAAGTGGCACTTTTTTATTTAGTAACTAAATAAATGCAAAATGCACGTATATCGGAAAATACAGATTAACTTTAATCTGTAGTATTGTAGCGGATGGGGGAAGGAGATTGAAGCCTCAAAAGTATGTTTTAGGCTCAGGTTATGTTCATAGCGATATAGAACCAGTGATTAATCTATTATATCCCACTGAAAGGGAAATTTTAGGGCTAATAGTGCAATATGGGTGCTGTGGGGGGTAGTTCTTCTATTGCGAATATGTCGATTTTGATGAAAAATGGTAGTTTCCAAAATTGATCCATTAAAAGCTGTACTTTATCCTGGAAAGGGGGGATAAACGCCCTGATACCAAGGATAAATCTATTTTGCTGTGGAAAGCAGACTCTTTACAAAAAAAAAAAAAAATAACAGTACAATTGCTAATTACTTCAAAAAGGGTAAAAAGTTAGACAGAAAATGGGTTAATAATTGGGCAGTGAATTGACCAGGTAATTGCATGCTGTAAAATCCCAAAAAAGGCTTCACACATGTATCTAGATTCTTAATAAATGTCCTATTTTTGCCAGAAATCCCAAGAAACCATGGGGAAATTAAACATTTCACAAAATTTCGGAAGGGGGGGGATCTCGGGCCCGAAGGCCCCCCCTGCATACGTGCCAGGTTTAATAAATAGTCCGCCCAAAAATTATTTTCTCTATCTCATCGCCCAGTTAAAGCTTCACTCTTAAAGTCCAACCATAGCCCAGCTAATGCTTCACTGAGTACCCGTGATTATTCAGATAAAAGATATAGTTTCCCCCCTTTAATAGAAGAAATTTTTACAAAAGAGCAAAGTTTTACCCGGGGCTCTCTCATTTTACCCCCAACTTTAAAAGTGCACCTCTTCCCCTTCCACTTCAAAACCGGTTTAGTAATCTCTCGATCCAGGGCGGTGAGTTTTAGCCTTACGACAAACCTTCCTACAATACCCTGCATGATAGTATTTTACTTT
Source organism: Artemia franciscana (assembly GCF_032884065.1). NCBI lineage: Eukaryota > Metazoa > Arthropoda > Branchiopoda > Anostraca > Artemiidae > Artemia > Artemia franciscana. The sequence continues at coordinate 16,852,202 of NC_088881.1, forward strand.
TAGGGGATGTTCTCCCCACTCTCAGCATTAATTATAATGCTTAAACCCAACCAAGGTTGCCTCATAATAAAGCTTTTTTGAAGAAATCAGTTGTTAGAGAGTTTGATAAAAACGTTATCATTTCCCCGTTTTCCCCCTTACGAACGCCAAAAGTTTGAAAAGATAGTTGAGTTAGAAGCAACAGAAAAATTTAACCATATTGATATAGTTGCAGTTACTGAAGTCCAGGCACAAAATCCGGACCTCTTTAAAATGACTCGTTTTCAGGAGTTTATGAAGCCAGGCTGACCACTCACTGGGGAAAAAAGGAGGAGGAATAATGATTTTCATGAAGGATTGCCTGTGTCCTACCCTTATCCATGTGCCAGGTCTAGGTGATTGTGATGAAATTATATAGATTTCTACTAGGCCCAAATGTCTACCGCGCCCTTACATTACTTTAATGATTTGTCTATTTTATTATTCATCCGGACAGAATTCTTGTTCTCGTCAGAATTTTCATGACAGGCTACAAGCAAATCTTATCTTTGTGACGACAAAGTATCCAAATGCCGGCATCTTTATAGCAGGAGACGGGAACAAACTAAGTCTTATCTAGATCTACGTTGCATTGGCAACGTGAGGTGTCGCGACGTAGCGACAACCTTTGTTCGGCTTCGTCGAGTAAAGTGTTGCGTGAGCAAAACTTTGGTTTTGTTTCCTCGCTTCGATGAAACGCCGAAGCTGTTAATCTGTAAGGATCTTTAAATAAATACTAGGCACACCAACTCGCAAAAGTTAGAAACCCCTCATTGCAACTAGAAAAAGTTGCAAATCCCTCGTCGCTGAAGGCGATTCTAGCCTAACAGCCGATTATCACTTACAAGTCCCTACATATCTTACCACTGGAACCAAATTGGTTTTACCATCAAATACACCGGGAACAAATAATAGGTACACCAACTCGCAAAAGTTGCGAACCCCTCATCGCCGAAGATGATTATGAGCTAACAGCCGATTGTTGCTTAAAACTTCCCTATATGTCTCCCAATTGGTATCGGCCTATTTTTGTTTTCAGTGTGTACCTTATTACTGAATTTGTCAATCCCTTTAAACTTTCAAACATATACTTGGATCAGCTCATCAAGAGCTATTGACTACCGTCGAAAAAGATCTATCTGTCTTTGTTAAAAAGTTGACTTTTTTGCCTTTGGCCAAGTTTCTAACGTCATCATTAAGAAAGGAGCAAAAGATAGACTCTAATTTCTTTAGCAATGAGAGAACTTTTAAAGTTTAATAGGCACATCTGATACCATTTCGGTATCGGCCTATTTTCGGTTTCAGTTTGTACCTTACTACTGAATTTGTCAACCCCTTTTAAGCTTTCAAACTTGTCTTATGAAGGAATTTTTCTACCAAAAAATGGATGGCATATACTTTGATCAGCTCATCAAGAGCTATCGACTGCCGACGAAAAAAAAAAAAATCTGTCTGTCTTACTTCAAAACTTGACTTTTTTGCTGTATGCCGAGTTTCTAACGTCATTACTTAGAAAGAGCAAAGGATAAACTCGTAATTTCTTTAGCAATGAGAGAACTTTGAAAGTTTAAAAGGCACGTCTGATACTATTTCTCTACCGCAATCCCAAGTGCGAAAAACCAAATGATAAACTCGACTGAAATTAAGAACAGAAATGGGTAGAAACACAAGCAAAAACTATCTTTTTTGGCCCCAGGCAAGAGTTCTACGAAGCTTTCCTAAATGTAAAGACATATTCGTCAATCCGGCCGAAGGTCCACACTTTCCGCAAAAACTGCAGAGGTTAGACCCTTAGACCTTACTACTTTCTAGGAATAAGCTGAAATCAGGTTGCTAGGAAAAAATAAACACGACAAAGCCAAAGTGTCGCTCTCGCAACACAATAACTTTGTTATTTTAGCAGTTGTCTGCGCGAAATTTTAGTATCATAAAGTCAAGGCGATAAAAATTGGTTTTATAAAACAAATTAAATTTTATTCTTATCAATAATTTACTACTAGTAAGCTTTAGAAACTTGTATTGTTAACTGTGAAAAATAATATCCTGCATATGCCTTCCATTTTCTGCTTCACAAATTGCAGCCATAACCTTTTCCAAAGTTTCTGGGCTTATTTCTTTTATTTCTATAGTGATGTTTTCCTTCAGCTCCATTAAAAATTACGGCTTGTTGACATAAACCTTTTCCTTTAGATGTCCCCACAAGAAAAAGTCTAGGCTAGTGAGATCAGGAGAACGAGATGGCCAATTGACATGACAAAATCGAGAAATTATTCTTCCATTAAAACGTTGCCGGAGTAATTGTATGCTTTCTCTTGCAGTATGAGCTGTTGCTCCATCCTGTTGGAACCATGTTCCAACTCGACTTTCAATTGATGGCCATAAGAAATTTTGAAGCATCGCTCTGTACCTCTCTCCTGTCACATTCACAGTATTTCCATCATCATCTTCAAAAATTCAGTTCGTTTTCAGCAAGTTCTTGTAATCGAACAACATTCTGTAGTCAAGTCTGAAAGTTCTGTGGCTTCAATTCTTGGATCAGTTGCACTTTGTATTGATAAAAATTTAGACTTCTCATAACCCTTTTTAAAAATGTTTGAGAAATTTCAATTTCCAATGATCATCTTTTGGTGGAAGTTGTTAGATTTTCTTCAAGATTTTCACGTATCCTTTCTTTGTTTTCATCCTTACAAACAGCTTTAGGTCTTCCAGAACGTGGCAGATCACTTACAGCTCCTTGAACTTCAAATCTTTTAGCCATGCTTTTAATTACATTCCTACTAGGAGTATCTCTCGCATTGAAATGCCTTCGATAAGTTCTTTGGGTTTGAATTATTGAGTCTTGGTTTCGATAGTGAAATTTTACAATTTGTGTACGTTGTACGGTACTGAATTTCTCCATAGTTAATTTCCAGGATCTGAAAAAAATAAAAATATTAAGAAAACAAAAAAGCTAAGAAATATAAAAGATATTGATAAATAAAAAAGGTCAAGTGACTGAGTGAAATTATATATATATAAAAGAATTTAAATATAAAGGTATGAGAAAAAAACTTGGTACTACTTTTTCAAAGCAACATTTGAAAGATGTTAGATCCAATTCAGGTAAAAGTTTTCCAAGAAAATTGACAGGGATTTTATAAAGTAACGCATTCTTATATGCAATTCATAGTTGCCAGAAAGGTGAGCATATCATATCTTGTCAAAATCAGGGTCACATAGGGAATTAAGCCCATGCAATGTCAGGGTTTCAAAGCCCTCCGTTTTCCGTTATTAAGCAGATTATATGATATAATATTTTAAGCCCAGAAGGTGAAAGATAAAGCTACTCTTGGAAAAGAAAAAAAAACAAAACAAAAAAACATGGTTATAGCAATAGCTGCGATCCAGTAAATGAGCGGACGACAGCCCATAACAGGCGTACAGAAAATTCAAACATGTCTCAAAGTAAATTTTGAAATAGGAAACATTCGCCATTTTATAATGAATTAGGAGTGATAATTATTATCCATGTTAAGCTTATAAGTAAATACTAACGACAAAAACAAATTCATTGGAATCTCGAAATAGAGCTTCAGAACCTTGAAATCGGCTGAGGATCAACTAACAATATACCATTGAAATCTTCCAGGTCGAAGTCCCGTCAGCACAGTTTTATTATTACTTGTCTATTATGTAAAACACATTCGACGAGTGAAGTACTATTTAAACGCTTGCACAATGCTATCTAGGTGTTTATTAAGCTCATTGGCTGTCTGTTCAGGTGGTTCATCCAGAAGAAAATCAAGGTTCTTGCACGAGCGACCCCCTATTTCTTTAACTTTCTTAACCCATTGCTGAGGTTTGCTCTGTTTTAAGTAATTTAATTTATTCTTACCATAACGAGAAGCAACTCGACGAATTTCTTTCATTATTTGTTTTCGGAGGGTTAAGTATTTTTCTTTCTTTTCGAGGCAAAAAAGTTTTAGTTTCAAATGGATTAGTCCTTTTATTTTTTCGTTAATGTAAGGTTTATCTGAGGAACATACCTTCTTGGTAACCTCTGAGAAACAATTTTGGTAATTTGTCATTAATTTTGTTTGAAGCAAACTAACCTTTGAATAAAATTTACACACGACAAAACATCATCGTAACTCAAACAAAATCCATGATCCAAAATTAAAAAGACCTTGACTTTTTATTAGCCGGTACGAGAACCCTGAAATGGAGTAATTTGTTTTTAAAAACCAGCAGTGGTTTCAAATGTAGCTTGAAATGATAGCTACCATCGAGGGGAGGGGGGGGGGGGGAGGGTAGTTAGAATATTGTAAAAGATTTTGAGGCTGGTGCAAATAACATCTAAACTGGTTCTGCCTTTTGTAGTAAGGAAATCAACAATTTGCTTAAGCTTCTGATCTTTGCACAGATAATTGTGTTCTGAGAGCAACACTTGGGTTTTGTCGTGGTTTATTTTTTTTTTTCCCTAGCACCCCGATTTCAGCTTATTCCTATAAAGTGGTAAGGGTCTATATATATATATATATATATATATATATATATATATATATATTTATATATTTTAGCCTAAGTAAATCTTATCATAATAAAAGACACTGTCTAGAGAACATGATTGTCGTGTTTTGTAAATTTACTGTATTTCCAATAATTCTTATCTCTATAATGATTTTTTTTCGTTAGTAATTTCTGGTTATTATTTATTTTTTTTTCTTCTACTACTCACAGTTTTGTTGTTAAAAGAAAAACTGTGGCTTTTTGTCTCTGCACTTGTGTCTTTTTTTTGTTGTAAAACACCTTGTTGAGCTGGGAAAATCAATTAATTTCCATGATATGCTTCTAGTTCCTATCCAGTTTTTTCTCTTTGTTTTAAGTCTGATTCATCTTGTAAGTTAAAGAATCAAAATATTGCTTTGATGAGGTAACACAGTTAGTGTGTTTTTTCATAAAGTTTTTTTTTTTTTTTTTTTTTTTTTTTTTTTTTTTTTTTTTTTTTTTTTTTTTTTTTTTAAGCGCCCAACAAATCTCTCATTAGTGTAGTCAATCCTTGGCGTTTCCTTCTTTTGGTGGTGATAAAAGCTGTGTACCTACGTGTTTTTAACCACCTTGACAAACAGTGGCACACGAAAGGAAAGATTCTGAATGGAAGGGGGGGGTGGATGATTTAGTAGAAGATTCATTGAAGCCACACTAAGCTTACCTTTTGTAGGTTGCAGTTTCTCATTGGTGGGTCTAGAGTCTGCCTTATTGTTCATGTTCAGATACCGTGGAATGAGGCGAAGTGGGTTTTGTTGACCCCGCCAGGAAGTAGGAAGTTATAACGAATCTTATTCTGGATGCTTAGGAGAGAAAACTAGAAAAGCTACATCTACAAAATACCTAAAAAAAAAAAAATTATGGTTTTTCACAAGAAAATTTTCAGATACCTTGGTGGTTTATAGGAAAAATACCGAAAGAAGTTTTGACTTTAGTAGGATTTACGTAGTTAATTGGTCTTTTAACGTTCTTAGACGATTTGTTTTATTCCGTTTGTTTCAGGCAAGTGGCAACCCGTTTAGAGGTCTATCCCGTAGTGTTTGATTGTAAAATTGTTCAGCAGGATGTAGAAAAAGGTAGAATTCAAGGAGGTGGGTGTTTCTTCAATCGCTTGTATTCTAAGTCCAGTTCTGGCTCAAGAATTTGCTGAATGCAGACGCGAAAAATCCTTCATTTCTATTTAGAAATTACCATAGAAGTCTTACCAGTTACTATCTACTAAGTTTATGTTGTTTTCTTGCCTTTTGATTCTAGCGATTATAGGTTTTTCCAGATTTTATAGATGGGTGGGCTAAGGAAGCATCTGTTACTAAGTTCTCTAAGCGGTATTTTTTCGTTGTTCTAGATCCCATAAGTCAGCTGGAAAGAGAAGTGCTTATTATTGGCCTACCAAAACCAGAATATACGGTTGCTGAAGATCTGTCTCATAAAATGATGTTTACAATGAAATGCGAAATTGGTGAAATTTTCTCTACTTTAGGTATGACATAATAATTTCGTAATGTTGAAGAAGAAACTACCAATTTTAACTTGTCAGGCCCTGAAAAAAGGAGGGTATATCCCATTTTTAATCGGGAATATTTTCTTTTTTTTATCGATTATGGGGGTTATAAAAATAATTAATGATTGAGTGATTTTAGGTTCTAAAATTACATTTTTTTTTTTTTAAGGAGAGATATTAAAACAGATTTTGTCGCAATCATGGCCTGTTTCCCTACATTATGTGAAGTTTATTTACATTTTCTCTTTTTAAAACTTGCCGTTCTTGGAAAAATTTCACAAAAACGTGGGGAAAACTATTTTTTCCATAAGGGACTTTAATGCCTAGATTGGCCCAAATGGTGTAAATGGGATCCTATTTGACAGAGATTTTGTGTAGGGGAAGAAAAGCAATGGTAAATTGTTTATGATTGTTCAGTCTCAATGCTTTGGTAATTAATACAGTTTTAGTCATGAGATGGTCCATAAGTTTTGAAGCCATTCTTTGAGTTGATAATTTTAGCACTAAATACCTGGAATAGTTGGGTATGGAAATGGGAATCTAGCTATTTGATAGTGGAGAAGGTGGACGCAGTTTTTTTTTTTAGAAAATAATTTGTGAAGTAAAAGAGAACTTAGCAGACAGTCAATTTGAAAACTGGCTAGAAATATTATCAGAAAAGCTTTAAGCTTGGTAGAAGAAAGTTGATTTGTGTAAGAAGCTTTGGATCACTGTTAAATTAAAGTACCCATAGGAATAGTTTCAAATTTTTTTAGATTATATTAAATATATCTTCTGCTGATTTTAAGTTTCATTTTGACCGTTCATTTTGACCTGATTTTGCTTTCATTTTGACCGTTCATATCTGTTTTCTGGGGAACCACTATTTTAATTCCCTCTTAATTTGGATTTATTGTTCGTCACTTTTGTTTGAAGATTACTTTTGGTAAAGTTTTGTTTTTATTACTTGCAGATAAGAAGCAGATAAGCCTCTAACCCCCTATCTCCTCCCTACTTGGATTGTCACATTGTATGTTTGTTTTATGAAAAATAACTGTTGGAAGTGTTTCAGACCTGAGGCAACCCGTCTTCCGCTCCTAAAAATCGAAGGGAAATTTAACCTTTTCAATTCGTTTTCTTTGTCACTTTTTTTTGCTTGTCACATAAATTCGTTAGCATTCTTTTGACCATTTCCGGGTGACCACTTACTTCCAAATTTTATCAGTTTGTGCACATCCGATGACAGTACAAAAATAAAACCGCTGTTATATAATTTCTCTTCCAGTCTTTTTGGACGATAAACAGGTGGTTGGGCTCAGAAAAAGTATAGAACAAACACTATCATATAAGACTTGATAGCACAGTGGTAAGAACACTTGTCTATGACCGTGGTACATTAGATTCAAATCTTAGATAAGATGGTCTCAGAGAAGACTTAAAAGTCTTAAATGATGAATATAAAAAATTTGTAACCGTTTTCAAAATAAACAAAAAAATTGAAATATTTTTTTTTCTTAAGAATCTATGAATATATATGAAAACAAGGGGCGCAAAATGGATTCGACTTTGCATAATATTGATACCAAATTGATCGAATTTTTAAATGCATAAAGGAAAAAAGTCGATGAGTTGAAGAAAATGAGTTAAAACGACAAATTTATACTTGTATTCATAGATTCTCGAGAAAAAAGTTATTTTCTACTTTGAAGTCCATTTTGAAAATGAGCTTAAAATTTTTTTATTGATTGTACGTAATATCTAATGTATGTAAAAACAATTATCTGAAGTCCCTCTTTCTCGGGTAAGGCTATCCTTCCTTCATACTTTTCATGGGAAAAATGTTGCTCTGTTATGAAAGTCGCTTCCTGGAGAATAAACAATTCTCTCCTTCTTTGGAAACCCCACGTAATAGTCTTATTTGTATTCATTCGAATCCCTCTGATCCTTTAATAAAAACTGCAGTTTCTAAAAACAGAAAGTTATACTGTATAGTGATTCATTTTTTGAACCTAACTCCTTACTGAAATGTCATTGAAGCCATTCTTAATATATATGCAGAAAAAATGATTTTTTTTTTATGTGATTCCCACCAGATAATTGATAGAAGATAATCTGCACATTAATAAAGAAAATTTCCTACTTTGTTTGTCTTATGATAACTGATCTAGCTTTGGCCTCTTTACTTTTGGGCCTCTTTGGCCTCTAGCTTTGGCCTCTTTACTTTTTATGATAAATAATGGCTTTCAAATAAACGTATTTTGACTGTTTTTGTTATAATACGCTTTCTTTATATTTGGCTCTTATTTGCTTTCTCATATACTTTCAGGTTGTGCAAGTCGTAAGAAAGAGGCAAAAAGGATTGCCGCACAAGCAATGCTGGATGAGCTTAAGTCCTCTCGAAGTCTTTTTTCTTCTAGTAATGGTAGGTGAAGACAATTAAAACGTTTTATCTCACTTAAACCCTATATCTATCGTCTATTCGTATGACGGTAGTTAAAAATTAAAAAGGGCTGGGTATGCAATTAGCATGATAAATTTTGTTAGAAGCTATTTATAGACTACTTTAAGACATTAGTTAAGGTTAGCTATTTGACGGTAATATTAAAATAAAGTATTAAAAACAAAAGTGCTAAATAAAATTGATTTTATGAATAAAGACCTAGAGTAAAGAGAATAAAAATCATGCTAACTTTGGAAGCCATTTTAGCAAGCAATAATTTTTGTTTGGTTCAGTTTTAAGATTAATAAAGGCTATTTGATTATATTCACTTTCAAAATACTTGTGCCCTAACATATCTGAAGCCTGTTTTCATTGGGTATTCATGAACTTAATTCCAATTCATAAATTAGACAATAACAGCATTTCCTATTTCGGTCTGAAAATATTTACTTTCTGAGCAGGAATAAATATTTTAATATATCAGAAATATGCTATCTATGGAATTGAACCGACAACATCCTGCATGGTAAGCATGCATGCATGCTAAAGGCTTTTTGCACTGGCGAAGTAGATCTTGAAAGAAGATATAGGATAGTATTTGAACAAAGAAGTTTCTAAAAGCTCCGGTTTATAAAACTGGAAAATTACAAATTTTGGAAGAAAAAAAAAACATTGTACTCAGCTTTTCCATCTTGCGTGCTTTGATTTTTTCTAAATTATCAACGCAAAAGATCCACAGCAATTTCAATTTAATTTTCTGTAATAAAAGCTATTTCTTTTCGTAGGAGCAGAATCAATGAGTGTTTCTCTCGAGCCAAATCCAACTGTCAGTAGTATGATAGATCCGTGCACTACAGATGAGCTGGTCAGCAAGGTTGAGCAAATTGAAATATCGTGTGAAGAAACGGGAAGTAATGTTCCAAGTTCAGAGGCAAATAGGATTGCTGTTGGCTCACCCCATTATATGAATAAGCTCAAAGAACTTGGAGATAAGCTTAGTGAATTAGCAGAAAGCTGTGACTAGATCGAAAATTCAATTTTCTTTCTTTTGTAAGCGCCTCAAGAATTGCTTAAACAAAAATTTGACTGATTTCGAAACTGTTTAATCCGTGTTTCTGTAAGTCCTTTAAAGGAGGTGGACACACCCAATTTTGGCGGTGTACAAACCAAACGTAGTTATGACGTGGATAATTCCTTGCCTGACCGTTGTGTTTAGACTTGATTAAGAGAACAGTTTTTATGACACATTTTGCAAGTATGTATCAGAAAGGGTTCTTGTAGGAAACCCAGGGTTTATGCAGGGTTATGCCCCACTCTTGGAGAGCCTGTGAAAGAAGCTTTGTTTCACATCCTGGACATCCAATAGGAAAGAAAGTCTCGTCTCGTTCAAGCTTTGCTATAAACTCTGGAATGTCCGTTTTTGTACAGCATTTAATATGAAACTACTCAGCCAGGCTTTCTTATTCGCTCAAGAATTTTGGAAGTTTTGTTGAACCTCTTTCACAAACCATTTAATCGTCTGTGGTAAAGAAATTTAAATAAAGCGCGAAACTTGAAAATGTCAACCTAACCCAAGCTCTGAACAAACGAATTTTGTTAGTGGTATGTGCATCAAAGAATCTGCCTTTCACGATGATTCCAACTATGTAAAATCTGTTGTATAAAGCTAACTATTAAACTTATATGCGTGGAAAACTGTGGGTAATTTTGAAAAAGGGGGAAGCCCCTCTAAAAATGGGGTGATCTTGGTAAACATTGCTTCATCAAACTGCGAAACTTTAGAGCTGTATAGCAAAGATTTAAAGCCCCTATCTGTTTTAATACTAGATCACATATTTTTCCCAAGAAAAATGGTCACAGATCAGTTTGTTTTTTAACTGTTATTTCTCAGGAGTGATTCTGTCTAACTGGTGGTCCTAGTATGTCGGGGAAGGGCTCATTTGGATTTAAGTTGAAAGTTCAATGCCCTTTCAAATCGAGACAAGAGATTTCACCATGATAAACTAGAATTTTTGACTATTCCTGGTGTGAAGCAATAATTCTGGCCCATAAAGGGCTAACATGCTTTTGAAGATTAGTTTTTTTTTATATAGTAAATCAATTTACTGTTATTGCTAACTTTCCTATTTGATCCTCTGGTTTCAGGGGCCATAGTTTCACGTGGTAGTGCTTTAGGAAAGAATCTTTTTCTACAAAAAAATTTATCAACGAAAATTAAATAGGCGCTTAATCCTCCAAAACCATGAAACCAGCAGAAATAAAGTCATAAAACATCAACCTGAAAACGAACAGAAACTACTATTATGAAAATGAAAATAATTAAAATGGATAATTGGTTAACTCATCAAACATAAAAGATACATCAAGAAGGATAGATGCTGCTTTGGAGGAAAAGACAAATCCGAAGATGAGTAGAAGTCTCAAATAAATAACAAAGTTAAATTACAAACGGACATAAATTATCACAAATAAGAAGGTCACCGGACCTCAATCTTTTAAAGGTCAAAGTGCAATTTGTGAATTACTAAACGAATTCATGTACCAAATGATGTATTGTTGATTTTGGCATAAGTTTAACTTAATAATGTCCTAAGCTAATCAAGGTATACACATAAGAGCTACCTCAAAAAAGGATCCTATCCCCCCCCTCAAATCTCGAAAAGGCGTCAGCGTCATTTGTTCTTTACTGAAAATTATTTATATTTCGAAAAGCGATTTTTATTTATTAGTGCATCTGCAACAATAAAAAGAAAATCGCAATGCTAATCAAGATTAGATGAAATAAAAGATTTTTCTGGGATGATTATATTTGTGACTAACTATCTAATCGTACACTTTTTTCGAAATTTTCCCTTTTGGTTATATCTCATTCAAACTTGTAGAAGTTTGTAATGTAAATAGAACTTTTAAAATGAACATTCGTATTTTTGAAGCAGTCTATTCAGTATCTTGAAGTATTATTTTCGATTGTTTAAACAGTAAAAGATGTAACTCTCGGTAAGTAAATTTCAATGTAATCTGTTTAAAAAGAAGAAAGCATCGATAAAAATTACCGCATATTAGAATAATGAAACTATATTGATTTTTGAAAATATAATGATACTAATTCCGGAAAATCTTATTTTTTTTTTCAAAGTTATAATTAGAAAACTAAAGCTCTAAAGCAGTCACAATTTTGTGCTATTTGATAACATTTTTACAACAAGGTCTAAGGCAGGCGTAAAACCTGATTTTATTTCAAAGGGATGGAAAATCAATGAAGTATCACGAATCAATATAACAAATTGTCCAAATACTTTTTTTCTACATCTAGATTCTCTTTTCTAGTCTATATTTTCTATAAGTCTAAGGTGGTCGAAGAAAACAAAATTTGTTGGTACACTTTCAGGTGTTACATATGCATATAAAAACTTTTCAAAATTTTTTGTCTTAACTACTCTACTCTGCTTGATATACATGTCCTGTAGGTTTCGAGCTTATAAGAGTGAGTTTCACGCCTCTCAGCCTTCTTTAAGTGTAAATACAGTGTGGCTCTTGTCAATAGCCTATTATTAGGGTGGAGGACAGTAGATTCTTATATGGGATAGAGCAACATTTAAGGCATCAAACGGTTAATTAACCTCATAGACTTTTTTTGAAAGGGACTTAATAGAAATATTGATAAATATTCAGAATTTGAGTTTAAAGAGTGGGGTTTCGGTTTTTTCTTATTTAGGAAAATTTATTGTATTTTGAGGAGCAGATGCGTTTAAATAAAACCTTTTCCTCAAAGCATTGTGATGCAAAAGCTGAAGTTTAGTGTCAGGAATGGGGATGAGGGGGTGGTAGACCACCCCCTTGTGCTTGGGAGTACCTAAGATATGGTATTGAATTGAAAATGAGCAATAATGGAATAAAATCAGCTTGTATATAAAACTATGATATAAAATTAGTATTTTTACCGTATAATATTGTAGCTTGTATAATATTTGTTTTTCTCTCGTAAATAAAATACATTTATTTATTTATTACGTTTCTATTGTGCTTTTATTTATTTGAACGTTGAAAAAGGGGGAAAAAACTAGCGACAAGGCATGGCATAGCTGAAAATCATGATAGTGTAAAATAGTTAAAGATTTTAATATTGCTATTTATTCAGACTGATACCCGGGATTAGAAAAGGTTTCGTTTTCCAACTCTCGGAGTGGATAGCTTAGAGATGACAAGTTTGGAATATATTTGGACAGAAAGTTGGTCATTCCAAGAAACACGGCTAGTTTGTCTTTGTTTGATGTCTGCGGCATCTCTCTTATAGCTTGAACTTTCAAGGGGTCTGGTTTGATGTCATCTGCGGTAATCAGGTGGTCAAAGTAGGTTACGCTTGTTGATCCGAAGATGTATTTTTCCAAATTAAATTAAACTCCATCGTCTCTGGCCTTTTGTAAGACTACCTTCAGGTTTTCATCGTGCTCCTCGTCTTTCCCAGATACAAGGATGTCATCAACAATGATGCTCGCACATTTCAAGTTGCCAAGGGTCTCTTCCATCTTTCGTTGGAATTCGTCTTGTGCACATTTTATACCATATGGCACTCTTTTGTATTTGTATCTGCCAAATGGAGTGCCGAATGTTGTGAGGAGTGATGACTCCTTGTTCAGTGCCAACATCCAATACCCAGACCTTGTATCAAGTTTAGAGAACTTATTTTGGCCATGAGTGTTAGCTGCAATATCTTCGAAGGTTGCCATTGGGTTGTGGAGCCTTTTTACTGCTTTATTAAGCTCTCTTGGGTCCAAACATAATCGTAACGATCCGTCTGACTTTTCAACTGCCACAATCAAATTAACCCACTTAGTTGGGGTTGTTACTTTTTCAATGATGTCTAAACATTCCAGGCGGTCGAGTTGACTTTTTGCTCTCTCGTTTAGGGCAAACGGGATTCTGCGGACATGATGAACAGATGGAATTGAATTCTGTTTAACATGGATGGCCACTTCACCTGGAAGTTTACCTATCCGAATGAAAACATCAGCGAATTGTTCTTGAATCTGTGTCTTCTGGCTACTCTTCTTGGTAAACAAGGCAGAAATAGATGCAGGAACTTTCACCAGCCCCATCTCTATACAAGCTTGGTATCCTAGTTTGGGTTACATTTACATTTCCACTACAAAGAAACTGAATTTTCTTTTGTCATTTGCATTCTGTCTGCAATTCAAGGAGCAAACTCCAGCAATTGGAATGTGGGCTCCTGCTTAAGCTACAACGATCTGACTTGTTTTGTTTAATTGTGGTCTGGGTTTAAGCCTCTCATAGATAGATTTGGGATGCCATTTGCTTCCGTTCCCGTCTCAATTTTGAATCGAGTCTCCCATGCTGAATCATTCAGTTTGATAGACACAGTCGGTTGGTTTACTTTTTCAGCAATGGATCCAATGAATAGTGTGTCTATATACACTTTATCTTCTTGATTCCCATGAATTTCTGTCATATCTATCGTGTCTATTGGTTTGCTATGGCAGACACGAGCAAAATGGTTTGTCTTTTCACACTTTGAACAAGCAAGATTCCTCTTGCTGGACACTTGTGACTTGGGTCACAAACCCCACCGAAGAGGTAAAGTTTATTAATTGTTGTGGGTTGCTCAAACTTCCTTTGTTTTTTTTTTATTTACAAAGTCCACTTTCTGTTTTACAGTAGATTCCTTGATTGCTGCAGCCAGCATGGACATGGCTGACATGAACGTGAGCTGTTCTAAGTTGTTTCATAAGCTCTTGCAATTATCAGTGCCCTGTCAAGAGTAAGGATTCCACCCTGAGACAGCAGTTGAATTTGAAACAGAAATCAAGAAAAACTAAAAGTAAATCAAAAATCAAAAGTAAAAACTAAATCGTCAACCCCTGAAAAGTTTAAATGATAGAGTTCTATAAGCTTATTCTCTACGCTCGTCTTGCCAGTACAAATACCACTTCCTTTTATCCAGGGTTTTCGCCTATTGCTTCCTTTTTTATAAAAGGATTTTTTTGCAACCATAAAACGTACAATCAGTTGAAAAACATGACGTCAGTCGACAAACAACTTCATGACGCATACAGCTCAATCCTTATAATGACGTCAGTCGACAAACATGACGTCAGTCGACACAAAAACATGACGTCACTCGAAACACACACACACACACAGACAACTTATTTTTATATATATAGATATATGTATGTATATATATGGATTTCATCTTTGAAATCCATTTGGATTTCAAAAATGACAAAGACTATTTGAGAAGCTGGACCATTATTCTATCTTCTTCTGGTTCTTTATTGTTCTTCAGCTTTTTGGAGAATTGACGATGTCTTCGTTTGTAGGTGCATCAGAACTAATGCCAAGCGAGAAGCGTGGTTCCGTTGGAATCGTAAGCTCTACAGCTGTTAGTGAATGGCTTAGAGCTTTTTCGAAATGTAGTGCCCATATTTTCTTAATAGCTTCCGAGTCTGTTATTTTTTTCTGAATTTGTCTATTTACGGTCCTTCAGGGTTAAAATCCTTGCCCACTTTCTAGTCCAGGTGCTGATGCTTGTTCAAACTAGTTCTTTTCTCTACCTTTTTATTAACAGTGGTGTATTTGTAGCACTTGTAAACTGCTTCGGGCGTGGAGTGAGACGACAGTAGTGGTGATTTTCTTTAATTCTTTTCGTTTGAAGATCAGTGTCCACGTTCCGCCGGACAACCATCTGTCTTTGGGACTTTTTATGGGTTCAAGCGTAGAATGTGCTGCTTCGTGGCAGCTTAGGATGGTGGATTACCACATATATTTATCTTAAACTTTTTCCATGAAGCCAAGAGCTTCAAATCAATGACGAAATTCCACTTTGTATTTTCATCAGCCAGCTATATGAATCAAATTATGGTTCGAACATTGGTGATTAATGGGGTGCCTGGAGTTATACATCTATTATCTACTAGACTGTTATCATAGTCATTAGACTATGATCTGGGTTGCTTTCCGTATCAAGGAAGGCTCTGACACCATTTATAAATTTTGATATCTGATATCATCAGATATCCATAATCATTTTTGATATCTGGGAAAAAACAATTTGGAAAAAAACCATTATCATTTCGTTCTCCAATTCCAAGACTTCTAAAACTTGAGAAAGCTATGACCTATTAGAACCAACTTTTGCATTTAGATCACTAATTATGAGGGTCATGTCATGACGTACAATATCATTATTTACAACTTGTCATGAAAGAGATCTTTTGACTCCTCGATTGCACTGGTTGTTGATGCATAACATGACTAGAGACAACTCTATGTGGCGAACAACAAATATGGCTGTCATCAATTGAGGTGAAATTGTTATAATATTCCTCAGGGTGAATATCGCATGATTTAAGAGGATAAGTGCAACGCTATTCTCTCCCCTTGAGAATGGCCGACGTGAATAAGTGATCTTGGCCTTGTGGCCTTGTAACTAAGCGATCGCGTAGTAACTGTATAACCTTCTGTAAAAGTCAAACAGTTTCTTTAATGTTTTAATAGTTAAGATGGTCGACACTTTAAACATGTGAAATGTAGAATTGCTGAGGCGTATAGTGTTTTTTTTTTTTTTCAAAGATAGAAAGACCATATTGGGTACTTACGGGAACAATAAGACTGAGTAGATGAAATAGTCACTAATGCAGTAGAAATCGTAATAATACATAACTGAATAGCATCCTATAAGGCTCACATATTTACGTATAGTCAAAACAATTGCCGAAATCTACTTCAAAACACCGGAACCTCAAGATAGTTAGGTATTGCTGCATTTTGCTGAAGCAGCTACAGGGTTGAAGAACTAGATAAGAAACGTTCTGAAGAGGCAGCACAAGCATCAATTATACTCATCAAGGAAAAAGCAAAATACAAACAAAACATAAACACACTTTAAATGTTTATAAAATAAGTTAGTGTCATAACTTAGCATCATTTTTATCAAATCCTCAAATTGGGCTTCCTACTTTTTGATTTTTTAAATTAAATTTGGTAATTTTTTTGTTATCTCAAATACAGAGTATGAAAGCCGAATCTAAAATATCACCAGGAAAAAAAATTAGACCGTTTAAAATGGTTACAAATCACTAGCGGGGGGAGGCAGCCTATGCACTACAGGCATGTTGAAAAACTGAACAGATGTGATATTGCATATTGTTCAGGATATGAAACAGCTAGAGTATGTAAAGGTAACATGACGTCATCAAATATACTTTCCATTTTGAGACTTTTGGAACAGTGGTTAAAAACCATTTTCTAAACTAACAAAACTGATAAATCAATAAAATAAAAAATGTATAATAATTTTCACCACAAAAACTTTATTTACATATATTTTCTGAAATTGTTTTGATAACTAGGAGCCAGAATTTATTTTATAAGTTTGTCTTTCGAAACTGGCTCTAACAGAAGAGCCGATTAACCTTAGATAGCCTAAATCAATTAAAATGCTTGATTTTTTTGCAATTTTTAGCCGAAGTGGAATAGTTCTTTGGTGTTTTAATAGCTATGGAGAAGCTTTGACTAGCCATATTAATGCTTATCTAAATGCTGAAATAGCCAAGGGACGTATTGGTAGTTTGTCATTTGTGAATCATAATACCCAGATGAAGTTCCACTTGGACAATGAATTTGATCTAGTTTTTGTGGCAGGATTTCAAAAATTCCAAAAATTAATGTATGTAGACAAACTTTTGGATGACGTGCACCGGGAATTCAGAGACAAATATAAAGATCGACTTATGGATAAGATTTTATTCGGAGCTTTTGATTTTGAGGCCAATTTTTCAAGAGCTTGGAAAAATTCTCAGAAGTGGGCGGAAAATGAGTCAGCCAAGGCAAAGCGTATGAGGAGTTTCGAAGAATCTGCTAAGTCAAAGAAAATAGATCATATTCGAAAGAAAAAGCCTGCCAATGAAGTTCTAGAAACAGTCAAGGCTGTTGACAAATTATCTAATGATGCTAATGACAAAATAGATCCCTCAGAATTCGTAAATTTTGAATGCAAGAAGCCAATAACAATGAGAAGAGGGCCACCTCCAAAAATTGAAAAAAGTCAAGAAGCACTCGGTTCCAAGGCAAAGAATAAAAAGGGAAAACCTGCAACAATTTGGGAACTTTCTGGCACTAATAAAGATACTGCTAGCCTGAACTACGGTAAAGACAGTCAAAAAGACATGATAGTTTGTCAAAGTGAGTTTTTGCCAGACCGTAGTGCTATAGGAAGCTTAAGAGGGGAAGTACCGGATATTCTCTCAGATGAAAATGATGATTTTGATACTATGAAAGAGAAAAAGCAAGTAAAGAAGTCACAGGGAATGATTTCTTTGTTTAAAAGTCTTGTTGGTGAAAAGGCAGTGACTCAACAAAGCCTACGCACAGCTTTAGAGAAGCTTCAAGAGCAGCTAAAAGCCAAAAATGTTGCTTCGAGCATTGCCACTGAAATTTGTGAGTCTGTCGCAAACAGCCTTGAAGGAAAGAGCCTCGGGACATTTCAGACGCTGTCTTCCATCGTGAAAACTGCGTTAAAAGAGTCTTTGACTAAAATTTTGTCACCAAGACGACGTATTAATGTCCTTCGGGACGTGGCAGATGCCAAAAGCAAAAATGAGCCGTATGTAATTACGTTTTGTGGAGTCAATGGTGTTGGAAAGTCAACTAATCTTGCAAAGATATGTTTCTGGCTATTGGAAAATGAGTTTAGTGTTTTAATTGCTGCTTGTGATACATTCCGTACTGGTGCCGTGGAACAGTTGAAAATTCATAAAAATCATCTCTGTGCGGTTCATCCTTCAAATGAGATACACAAAAAAAAGTATGGGAGGGATATAGTAGAACTTTACCATAAGGGATATGGTAAAGATGCTGCTGGAGTTGCAGCTGAAGCTATTAACTATGCTCGAGATACAAAGCGTGACGTTGTCCTGGTTGATACTGCTGGTCGTATGCAGGATAACGAACCCCTAATGAAGGCGTTGAGCAAGCTAATCACTGCCAGTAAGCCTGATCTTGTTTTGTTTGTTGGCGAAGCTTTAGTTGGAAACGAAGCTGTTAATCAGTTGGTTAAATTTAATCAAGCACTTTCTGATTTTTCTCCTGCCAAGGAACCTCATATTATTGATGGAATTGTCCTTACCAAGTTTGACACTGTCGATGATAAAGTTGGTGCTGCCATATCAATGACATATATTACCGGACAGCCAATTTTGTTCGTTGGAACAGGTCAGACCTACGTTGACTTAAAACAATTGAACGTTCCATTTGTTGTTGACAAGTTAATGAAATAATAAATGAAATTATATATGGAAACATGGTTTGAATTGAACTATTTAATTCAATTATTCAGTGTTCCCATCTTTTCAGGTTGTAGAAAGGTTGTTTTATTTTGAAGAATAAGTAATATTATTGGTAAAAAACAGAAACTGGCTCAGTTTCATTTGAAATTTCATCATATATGAGGTTATTGATTAAGAATATATAAGTCTAAAAAATTAACCTTGAAATCAATAAATGGAAATCGTTTATATGATGTCATTACAAGTCAATATGATATCATCATATAAATTTACGATTTTTAAACTTTTGGAGGGGTGGATATCAATCCTTTTCAGATCCTTTTTTACATATATTAAAAAATTAATTTGAATCAGGTTGAAAATCAAAGTTATAGATTTTTCAAATTCTTCAAAAAAGTATATCCGTCACATTTAAAAAAAAGGATTTCTCTATGTCTAGGAAGGTGCAGCAATAACCTACTCTAATCCATAAGATTCAAAACTAGGAAAAATTTAGAGATAATTAAAGAGATGAATGAAATAGTTCATGGTAACGAACTGTATTTAAGAAGTGACTCGGTTCAATAAACTGAAACTTCTAAAAAACGAAATTTTGAATCTGGCTCCACATCCACCGAAAAATCTGCATCTCCTCCGAAATATTTTCTGGACAATTCAATCCTGGTGAAAATTTACTCCGAACAATTATCTTTTACACCTCCACGCGTAAAATTGAGGCAGTAAAGAGAAAACAAGATATATAAGGAACTTAGCAAACAGGAATTCTGAAAAAATCCCCCAACATAAGATTTCACCTGAAAAGCTCACCCCCTTGAAAATTTCCTCTCAATGCAAAATTCCCACTGTGCAAAGTCTCCTCAGCAAAAAAATTGTCTCCCCTCTTCACCCAAAAACTGTACGCATACTCCCCGATAACAGATACTATACATAAACAATGGGCAAATTTTGTAGCTTAAAGACCTCTCCCCAAGGGCTGTGGGGAGCCGCGCTATCTCCAAAGAAATAGTTATTAAGCTTTTAGACTATACTGAACGAAATAGCAATCTCATAATTTTGATTGGACGATTTTTGGAAAAAAGTGGCGTGGGAGGGTGCCAAGCTGTCCTCCAATTTATTTTTCACCTTAAAAGGACACTAGCTTTTCTTATATCCGTTAGAATGAGGCCTATATCGATGTTCTAGACCCAATAGGTCGATACGATCATCCCTGGGGAAAAAATAATAACAAATAAATAAACACGCGTCCCTGATCTTTCTTCTGGCAATTAAATAAAAAAGAACAAGTGTTTTTACTGAAAGTAATGAGCAATATTAAGACTTCAACCGAACAGAAATTATCACGCATACGAGGAGATTGCCCCCTCCTCAACACCTTGCTCTTCACACTAAATTTTTTCGGCGTACTTTTTTTTAATTTATTTATTGTTCTAATCAAATGACCCGTGTGTTTCAGGGGTCGTTCGTACAGAATTAAGACAAAATTTAAACTTTAGCGTAGAGAAGGAGGTATTGAGGAGAGAGTGTTTTCTGATGCGCTGAATCTGATGGTGTAATTTTTATTAAGATTTTAAGAGTTTTAGGGGTTGTTTCCCTTTTTTGGAAAATAAGCAAAAATTTTCTCAGGCTCGTAGCCTTGGATGGGTAAAACTAAACTTAATAAAACTTATATATTTAGAATCAGTATAAAAATTCAATTCTTTTTATATAGGTACTGGTACAAAAATTCAGTTTTTTAGAGTTTTGGTTCCTATTGAGCCGGGTCGCTCTTCTCTTACAGTTTGTTACCACGAACTGTTTGACATATGGAAAATTGGTTATCTATTTCCTGTACATTTCAAACAATTAGTGGTAATAAACCGTAAGTAAGGAGTGACACGAATTAATAGTAACCAAACCTAAAAAAATGGAACTTTCATATCAATAGATATATCAAACGGTTTGGCTTATTATGCTGATTTCAAATATATAAGATTTATCAAGTTTATTGTTACCCATCAAAAGCTATGAGCCTGAGATAATTTAACTGGTTTTTAAAATAGGGGGAAAACACCCCCTAAAATGAGGGGAATTTTAATGAAAATCACACCGTCATGATTCAGCTTACCAGAGAGCCCTATTGTAGAAGTTTTAAGCTAATATCTGCAAAAATGGGGAATTTTGATATTTCTGTCAGAAGATAGATCACCGACACGTATTTAACTTTTGTTTTGGTTTTTTCTTTCAGGGGTCACTGTATCGAAATAATGGTCCAAGAAGATCAGGAAAGGTTGGATTTGAGTGGAAACTAGACCTCCGTTGCCTGTGCAACGGGAAGTGTTGCAGCAACTGTGCCCTGTTCCTTAGGGCACAGTTGCGGAGCAACACGTGCAACTGTGCCCTACTGGACACAGTTGCGGAGCAACAGTCTCCATTATGTCCTTCAGAGGACATTTTTCTAATGCGGCTTCGATTGTTATCTTGAAGCAT
Source organism: Artemia franciscana (assembly GCF_032884065.1). Taxonomy (NCBI): domain Eukaryota; kingdom Metazoa; phylum Arthropoda; class Branchiopoda; order Anostraca; family Artemiidae; genus Artemia; species Artemia franciscana. The sequence goes on from NC_088881.1 coordinate 16,873,437, forward strand.
CTTTGATATGGTTTTATTTCGAGCTCCTACTAAACTGAGTTTGGTAAAATGTTTAGCTGGTCCAGAAATAAACGAGAATTATTTTATCTCTAAAACGTTTACTTCCGAAACTAGGGCCGTCTTAACTTGACGCCAATTCGAAGTATTATGTTTCGAGACGCACATTTCGGGAATTATTTCCGGGAAATCTGAAAGAGATACGGAAATAACGTCTTATAGTTTTCTGCTTAACTTTTGATGGTCTAAACTAGGAAAATATAAAACAAACCAAATTCAACAAAAAATTTAAATTGCCCCGAGGGCATGACAAAACTTCCAAATAGAAAAACCCAAAGAAGGAATTTTATTTCGGAGAAACTATTGTAAGTTCCAGTTGTTAGGAGATCGAGACCTGTCGAACCGCGTTGGAAAAAAAATTCTAGCTGGTCCAGAACAGAAGTTACCTCTAGAACGTCGAAACTTCGGAAATTATTTCTTAGAGAACGAAGCAACTTGGTATATAGAACACTTCACTTCTTCTTGCATACTTTTCATAGCACTACTCGATAAAAATATAAGAAACATCAAAATCGAAAATTTGAGAAAATTCCAAAAAAAAATCGGAACGAGATGGACTTTTCCGGAATTATTTCCGGGAAATCTGTAAGAGCTACGGAATTTTGTGCTCTGGTTCTCGAAGAGACAAATGAAAGTTCTGCATGAGTTCAGCATAACTGTATTTCTAACAAGTTTATTTCCGAAGCTAGGGTCGTCTTAACTTGACGCCAAACATCGAACGCACAGTTTCTAAGAAGAAAACGGTTTTATTTTTTTTATGGAAAACTATTAGAAATTTTAGGAACTTCTCTGGAACTTTTTTACTCTGTTTCACGTTTCCCTTCCCTCTGAAAAATCTCAAATTTTTAACTCTTACCACTTCGGAGCTACAGGTCGCTGATCACGGTGCAAAAAAAACAAAAAAAAACAAAAAAAAACTACGAAAGCAGTAGTGTTGCTCCGTAACACAATTAAAATTTCTAGTACCTTTTTCAGTAACCAAAGAGATTGAAGGTCAACTGGGCCCCCTTGACCACCCATTTTTCCCGAAATTATCTGATCAAAATTTTAAGATAGACGTTTTGTTCAGTATAGCTGAGAGATCAAATAACTATGTCCTTAGGTTTAAAATGACCCCCAAAGTCTGTGGGGAAAGGCCTGTAAGTTATAAAATTTGCCTATTGTTTACATATAGCATTTGTTATTTGGAAGTATGCTGATATTTTTTTTTGGGGTGAGGGTTGTGATTTGGTTGAATTTCTATAGAGATAATCTTCTTTGGGGAGGAACATATTTGGGAGGATATCCAGAGTTTTTATTGCTTTAAAAAGTAGAGTTGTGACAAAGAGCCAAACTTTAGCGTATAGAGTGAGGCGCTAAAGGTACAGCCCCTTCCATATACGGAATAATTTCTGTTCGTTTAAAAAAAATTATTTAATCAGTGTCGGATGTCGACTTTTTCTCATTAGGCATTTTATTTTATTTTCAAAACGCGTTTTCCAACTTTTGGTTACTATGGGCGATGGTTTGCTCTTCACTAGGGTGCATCTACTACTGCAACAATTATTAAATAAGAAAACAGTTTAAGGGGCAACATTAAAACTTACAACATACCGAAATTATTCTTTAAATGAGGGGGCTGCCCCTCGTCAGCCCCTTGCTCTTACGCTAAAATATTTGGCACCTATAAAAAAAATTCTCGTTCAAATTTATCAACCCCTGTGTTTCAACTGTCGCTCTTACATAATTGGGACAAAAATTCAGGTTTCAAAGTAAAGAGCGGGGGGGCTTGTGGTTGAGGAGGAGAAAGAGCTGCTCATGTACGGAATATTTTCTTTATCTTAAATTATATTGTTGCTTTTTACTTTTAGTTAGAAAAAAACTTATTTGTTCATTTAATTCGTAACCGTTTCTAAAATCATACCCAGTCCTAACCAAGAAATGATGCAGGCTCTGGTCCCTTAAGCCTTCAATTTTTCAATGTTAATTTGTATAAAGACGTTTAAAGTAGAACAGCATAGGTCCAAGGTGTTTATTTATAATAATTAAAAAATGTTTAGAAGAATGGGGAACATTTTGCTATTTATAATGCTAGATATTGTCGTACGAGTGTCTGCACCAGGTAGCTTTACCCCATGAAATACAAGACTATCAAGCAAGGACTCTTGATCATAACCAACAAACTTTTTTTCTATTCGACTAATTCTCTCCTCTACATTTTCAATTTGAGTTCTCAGACTGCTTTGAGCCTGCTCAATTTTTGTAAACTTTGGATTAAACTCGAGCGTGATTGAATCATAAGCCTGGCTGACTATCAATTGAGTAGCCTCTTTCAGTGACCTTGGGTGAACTTTTCAGTCACTTTCTTGATTATATTTTCCAGCAGATCAATTTTTGTGTTCTCCAGCTGGGCTTCAGTTGCAACTAATTGCTCGTAAGTTGGGGCAATACTTGAAAAAACTGAGTTAGACCCTAATTTATCACTTACTTTCAGGGCTAAAAAAGTCTTAGAAAGAGTTTTGGAAACTTCAGGGGTATTATCAAGTTACATAAATACTTTTTTAACAGCAGAAGTGGATGAATCTGTCGTTTTAGGGTTGAATTCTTGAAGATTCGCATCTATAACCTAAAGTCATCGTGAATACTGTAACAAAAGACCAGATAAGTGGACTTTCCACTTATCTGTTCGCGAATCCTTTCCTATTTGCATAATTCTCACGGGCCATAGGGGGTATTTCTTGAATTTAGCTAGCGCAACATCAAACTTATTGTAACACTGCATAACCAACAGTATCTTATTTTAGATGCTCATTAACAAAGCAAAAAGACTTATCTTTAAGTGAGGGCCGAGCTTCACTAATGTAAAATCAAAACTGCTTCAAAAATTAAAAATCAAAGTGCTTGAAACGCTGCATAATTAACAGTATCTTATTTTAGAAGTCGATAAACAGAGCAAAAAGACTTACCTTTAAGTGAGGGCCGAGCTTCACTAATGCAAACAGGAAGGGTTTGCAAAAGCACAGGATGACTGGCCCTCATCCCCCCATTGCACTTCCTGACTGAAGGGCCTTGAGACGAAGATCAGCACCCCTGGTTCGGACCTTAAGGGTTTACTGCTGCCTCCTTTATCTTTTTTTTCACTAATGCATCCAAGTGGATTCCAATCGAGCCTGTGTAAAGTCAGCCTAAAAGACTTTCTTGCGTGTCACTGAGCAGTGGACGTTAACAAAGAGGGCCTACAATTTGCCAATTCCACAGTGAATAATCCTCCAAAAAACTCCAGTCCCAATTTGGAAAACTTATTCGGTAATTGAAAGTTACTTCGTAACAACACGTTTAATTTAAAGCAGTAGCTACCTCAGATCATGTAGCAATGTAAAAAGATAATCTGATTAGTTTATAAACGTAACCTGGAAAACTAGTTCAGAACTAGTATATGTTGTAACCTTGAAAGGATATGACAATTATTTCCGGAATTACTTAAATTTTGCAAGTTGTTATTAAAATATAGAATGATGCTAGCAAAACCGTGTCTGGCACTATCAAAATATTATCAAATATTACCCAATATCTTGTGCTACATTATCAAAACCCCACATGGTATAATGAGTATCCTTTTATCATATTATCAAAACTTGACATAGTATTATCAAAATCTTGCAATTTATTAAAAAATCATGCATGGTATAAAAATTCTACCTGATATTAACAAAAATATATTTCTGGTAGTATCATAACGTGTCTAATGTCTTCAAATTTGACATAATGTTATCTAAATCGTGTCTGCTAAGAAGCGATGCATTTTAATTAAAATCCCCCAGAATGTCTTAATGTGGTTTAAATTTACCTCTAATAAGCAGCCTCCCATCAGAAATTGTCTAATAGGATCTCTACTTTTCTTTAATTCATTTTTCGTTTTGCTTATATTTTATCCTTCATAAGTTTTTTCCATGTGTTGTTTTTTTCCATTTTTTTTTAGTTTGAATTACTTTTTTTTTGTGTTTTACGGGCCAGCCACATATTGCTATGTGAAGTGAATTTCTTTGACTAACATATTTTCTATAGCTTAAAGTTAAGGTGGGAGGTGTTAAAGGAATTTTTTCGACTGAGGGGGAGTGAAATCTAGCACTCAGTCAAAGAAACGAGGTACTTCCATTGATAGCTCTCAAAAATATCTTAATAAAGCATAAATTCTCTGCGCACTCACACACACACACACACAAATAACTGGAATAGAAGCAAGATGGCAAATATATTGTATAATTTATTCAAAATTGATTGGTGAATCTGTAACTACTATTTTATGACTAAAATAACAAAGTAAATTATTATTTTGGTTTTTTGTCCACTTTTCGCACCGATGGGATGCATCCATGTTTGACCCTGCAAAATAGTCAGGGTCTTAAATATTACCTTATGAGCTATTAGTGACATATCATAGTATATAGATAAATATTTTATTTTGAGGGAATTGTCAAATAAATGCAGATCATCATCATGAGCTAAATTTTAAAAAATGTAAGTTTCTGCAAAAGACGCTCTATTTCTGCAAAAGACGAGCTATCGGCTCCATACTCTCCATTTGCTGAGGAGTAACCGCAGGCTGTGCCACGTGTCGTTTATATTTTGCTGTTGCTGCATAGACTGGTGCTGAATATGACGGTGCCGGTGCTGCATACGTAGGTTTGGCTGTAGGGTATGCTGGAGCTGGTGGAGCGTATGTTGGCCTAGGCTTGAAATATACTGGTGCTGGTGCAGAATATGTCGGTTTTGGTGTGTAGGGAGCCTCATAGCTATCGTTGTAAGATGTTGCTGGATATGCTGCTTCAACTTTTGGGGGCTCATATTCAATAGCTGGGGTGTATTGATAGTTTTTGCTTTTGGGGTAGCTGTAGGGGCGTCTGGCAAGTTTCTTCCTTAGAATAGCTTTAGCAAGTTTTGGAAATAGAGTAGGAACTGCAACGACCACTGGTACAACGACAGTGTTGACAACTACGACGACAACCACAACAACCACAGCTAGTGCCAGAGGAAGGGCTGCAATAAAAATCAATATAAGCTAACGAGCGGCCACGTCTTGAATATAAACTGTATTATTGGTAAGTATGTGTGAGAAATATGAAACACGAAGAAAGAAGTTCTTTGATTTTTGCCACTGCAAAAAGATTCAACACACACTTTATTTATGAAAGTTGGATCTTTCAAATAGATTGTTAGATAGAAATTAGGCCCGTAAATTGAAAATCGACAGTGAAGCGAATCGCTTATGCTTCAAAGAAAGTCACAGGTGCCAGTGTTGACAAACCATTCTAAGATCGAAGCGTCAAAATAAGCAAGGGGAACATTCTCCGTATCCTTCCAGGAAACTTGAGACTTGGCTTGAGTCTCGAACTTAAATTTAAGATTTATAATTCTAGCTAACATTGTTTGTAGTGATTTACTAAAATTTTTAATCATATTTAAATTTCTAAACTTGCATGCCTTTTTACTTAAAGTAAGGAAAAGGAGTATCCATTCGAAACGACAAATAAACCTAATCAATAAGAAGATACAAACCAGAAAGAGCAAGCAGTATTTCGCAAGAAAAGTTCAAACATTAAAACTAACGGGGTTTAGATTTGACAAAAAAATAGCGCTAAGATTTTCTTTTTCCAAAACGTGGTCTTCAGGACCTTAAATATCTAAAATATCCCTGTCGCCCTAGGTAAAAAGGTTTCTGAAAAGCACTTAATATCCTGATATTACTTAGATTCTGGTTGAAGTTAACTATGAAGAAGATTTAAAAGTGGCTTAAAAACCTCAGGGACATCCTAAATTAAATCATTGCTAGAAAAAGTAGGAATGCCTTACTTATGGAATAGTGGTCTTTGTTGTAGTGATATACCAACAAATTTAGAAAGCCAGGTACGATTTATATTAGAGAGTCGGGAAAGTCAGCAATGGCAAGGGCTAGTTTTAGATTTCACAAATGTACGACATTATAATCAGGCAAAGCCTAGTTTTGGAGAGGTTTATTTTAAATTTAATTTAGCAGCCATGATTCTACGTCGTTGAATTCAGCTTAGGGCGAATTGTCTTCCAATCCAGAACAGGCAAAATACGTTTGACAAAGAAAAAGATAGTTGGTCCTGATAGACGGTATGTTTGTCCCCTTTGTAAATATGAGGATGAAGACTTGGATCATTTTCTCCAGAAATGCCCAGTGCTCTTGGATTTACGGGAAATTTATTTGCATGGATTAATTTGATGCTTCCGGGTATTCTGCAAAATAGTAACCCAACCACAATATTTCGAGTGGGAATGTATAAAGATAAATCCTTAATAAGAAGAAAAAGTTTTATATGATTAATTTTTTTTCAATGTTAGATTAGGCATTTTCGCGTTGTATTCTGTTTTTGTGTGTGTTTGTAATTCATACTGTTGCTTAATTTCCTTGCTTGTTTGTTATTTATTTATATTTTTGTTTGTAAATGGCCCATGGGCTTTTTGGTGTGGAGGTAGGACTGAAATCGGGAAAAAAACAATAGCATTTTATGGATGGAAAAAAAAAGTATTTGGCACAATTTTTAAATTTGTCGGTCCCCCTCCCACCATTAGATCTATGCTTGGGATAGATCTTTTAATTGGGGATAAAAAAAAACAAGCAGTAATTATTGTAAATTGCTATATGTTCCTTGTGAACTTCTAAAGTTTGAGAAAAGTAAGACAAGAGTCATACTAAAATTTTATTTAGGACGGAGGGACAAGGAAGGCCAATATGGAAGGGTCGTTCAGCCTTCCTAAAATATCAAGATCTGTTAACTAAATCGCCTATTTCTTTTATTATTATCATTTTCGTAACCCGTGAAAAAAGTAGTTTCAGGGGGGCTAATGCCGATTTCTGCAGTTCATTTACGTAACCGATGAAAAATTGTTCATTTTGATTATACAAGGTCTGGTTTCTCTAAGAAATTTACTCTTAAAATCTAGACAAAATCAAGTCTTATATTAAGTTAAGAAAAAATGCGTTAAAGGTTATTTTTTGTTGTTGAATGATACATGAAAAATTCTGATTAAGTGTGGGTGATTTTTGGTCAAAGGGAAACGTATTTATATTTCTAGGAATCTTCTCTAATCTAAGTTTTTTTTTCCGAAAATAAAATCTTATTCAGCCCAGCATCGAGAATAAATGTCTGTAATTTGTTCTATTTGAATTTTTCATCACTAATTTGTAATTGAGAAAAAATTTCGTTGTTTAGCTTTTATGTGTTGGGAGGATTAACATGAACATCTTGTACGTTCTAAAAGCGTTTTCATTGTTCGGAAGTGTCTTATTTTTTTCTTGGGGGGGGGAGGTATGTGTGGAAGATCTTGGAAAATAGCCAATTTATCAGCTTAAATTTATCAGCATGTTGGATCCCTGTGGAGGTTATGGCGCAAAGAAGAAAACGACTGGAATGATAACTAAAATGAACTCACCGATTAGCAACAGTGGAAGCTTCTTGTATATTTTTGTTACAAAAAGTTCTTCGTCTTCTTCCTCTTCTACTGCCTCTTGGCCCTCTATGCCTTGTGGGAACGAAAACTGCTGGCCAAATCCTGGGAATGCTCCATTGAAAGGAGCCATACCAGTCGGGAATCCTCCCATGGGAAATGGAGCTAATACACCAGCTGGAGACATCATAGAACCAGCTCCATTTGCACCAAGTGATACTGCACTTCCTGTTTGTGAATCCACGCCTGCTGATCCACCGACGAGCCCTGCAGCACCCCCAGCAACAGCTGAAGCTTGTAACATTGAAGAATCCATTTCTTGATATTGTTACTTCAACAGATAAATTTGAACTGATTTGGATTTGAAAATAGTGGATATGAAACTAATTTTTTTTTCAATACATATGGTAATTGGTTTCTGTCGTAATGAGGTCATTGAATTTTATCTTCTTGTTTAATAATTGGATGCCCCCCTAAAGCTCATTAATTATTTAAATTTTTGCTCTGTACTTATGCTTATAGGATTTATTCATATTAAATCAATGTCTCTTAATTATATAGGGGCAATGGACAATTTAATTTTAAAACATTTAGACTCAAATTTATTTGCAATTAGAGACTTGTCCTAGTTCTATTACTAATTTACACAAAGTGTAATATAATGGATACGTAGAGCGAGGGTCCCTAAATTCTTGTCATGAGGTCATCTAGAAGAAAAGGGGTATTGTATCTTAATTGGTTTGAAAGAAAAAACTAAGTCTATTAACTGTACCGTTTTTTTTTGCAGGGGAGGGTATACCCGTTCTGATCTTTGAAAGCAAAAGCTAAGTCTACTAACTGTACCGTTTTTTTGGCGGGGGAGGGTGTACCCGTTCTAATCTTTGTAATTTAAAGGGTCTCTAAATCTTGTCACAATATTTAGCATAGTTGAATCTCAATTAAATTTGAACGCAGTTTGGTGCTATTTTTAGTAGTCAAAATATCTATCAGTACAAATTGACGGATTTCAGCCGATTTTCAGATATCTTATTTCAGGAAATTGATGGCTGACGGAACTTGATGGCCAGTAAGACATAATGTCCCAACTACGCCCTTTAGAGAGAAGAACCCGATTTGGATTCGGAGGAGTAAAAGGGGGTCCCTAAATACATATTATTAGAAAACTTACCAGAAAGAAGATCTGGACTTCAGTCAAATGTAATCAAAAACAAAATACGTAATTATTGTTCATTTTAAGTCAGAGACTGATTTGTCTTTTGTGAGGGAAGAGGAAGTATAGCCTTAATGCCTTTGTAACGTGACATGAGGTTGTCTCTATATTATTGCCACATAAATTTATACCATAATCAGTGGGTTTCAACCAAACCTGGTGAAAAGTGAGTGTTGACTAATAAGTAAAACTTGATTGAAAGGAAGAACTGGTCCCCTAATTGTGTTTACGGGTTCGAGAGCAACTCATACCTCTGGGTAATTAAAGAGGGGATAAACGCTTGTTATAGGGACAACTACAGGAACTGGTGGTCAGATTTCAACAAATTTGGTAGAAAGTGACAGCTGATTTCCACGGTTTTTCTGTCGAAAAAACATAACCTATATAAAGGGAGGGGATCTACAATTTTTATTGCCTGGACGCCTTTGATCTGCAATATTATCTTTAATCTTAAACTAACAACCCTATGTCCTTATTTATCAGTTCGATGGTCTTGGGCCTGACCGATGAGGGGGGGGGGAGATTTAAATTCTAGTCCTGTGAGCTATACAACCAGTTTTGCCTTGTTAGAGTGTATGATCGATTTGAACTCTGTCCGAGAGGTTCAAAGTGGGTCTCTAGACTGTTTTCATATGCAAATTTACCTGAACGAAACAGCTGATTTCAGAAAAATTTGGTGGGACTTCATAAGTATACAATAGCTCTTATATGGTTTCCAAGTTATCTGACCTTCGGGGAAGAGGGAGTGGGCCTCAAATTATCTATTCAGCAGCAACGGTTATTGCATCAATTGTCTTGTGTTCGACCTCGCCGAAAAACAAAGCAGCCCCTCTGGCTGCTTTGTTTTTATTTTTTGACTTGAATCTGATAAATATTCTCATTTGTCTTTAAGCAAGTGTGACCCATGGGTCATAGTTACTCAAACAACACTTTAGGGAGCTGTGGCCCCAGAGATATAGTTATTGGTTGTTTTTATGACTTCCATTGTGCTTATAAATCGAGCCTGTATATATCTTGTGTTGGGTTGTTGCCTCTGAATTATTTGTCTTTACAGTTTTTATTGTTTGGTAAATGACGACACGACTGCCTGTCCATGGATTATTCTTTATGGTTGATTGTGTATGGCTATGCTGCTTGATCTACGTAACTGTATGGATGAGTAGGGTTAAGGTCTGTCAGTTCTGTCGGTCTGTCAGTCCCGGTTTTGCTACTTTAGGCACTTCCAGGTAACCTAGGACCATGAAATTTGGCAGGCGTATCAGGGACCGAACAAGATTAAATTAGAAATAGTCATTTTCCCGATTTGACCACCTGGGAGAGTGGGGGGCCCGTTAATTCAGAAAAAAATTAGAAAGAATGAAGTATTTTTAACTTACGAACGGTTGATCAGATCTTAATGAAATTTGATGTTTGGAAGGATATCGTGTCTCAGAGCTGTTATTTTAAATCCCGACCGGATCTGGTGACATTTGGGGGGGGGGAGTTGTGAGGGGAAACCTAAAATCTTGGAAAACACTTAGAGTGGAGGGATTGGGATGAAACTTGGTGGGAAAAATAAGCACAAGTCCTAGATACATGATTGACATAACCGGAGCGGGTCTGCTCTCTATGGGGTAGTTGGGGGGGGGGGGGGGTTAATTCTAAAAATTAGAAAAAATGAGGTATTTTTAACTTACGAACGGGTGATCGGATCTCAATGAAATTTGATATATAGAAGGATATCGTGTCTCAAAGCTCTTATTTTAAATTCCGACCAGATTTGGTGACATTGGCGGGAGTTAGGGGGGAACCTAAAATCATGGAAAACGCTTAGATTGGAGGGATCGGGATTAAACTTGGTGGGAAAAATAAGCAGAAGTCTTAGATACATGATTTACATAATTGGAACGGATCCGCTCTATATGGGGGGGGGGTTAATTCTGAAAAAAATTAGAAAAACGACGTATTTTTAACTTACGAAGGAGTGATAGGATCTTCATGAAAATTCATATTTAGAAGGACCTCGTAACTCAGATCTCTTATTTTAAATCTCAACCGGATCCAGCGTCACTGGGGGGGGGGCAGTTGGGGGACCGGAAATCTTAGAAAATACTTAAAGCGGAGAGATCAGGATGAAACTGGATGAGAAGAATACAAACCTGTCTAAGATACGTGACTGACATAACCAGACCGGATCTGCTCTCTTTCGTGAAGTTGGGGGGGGGGGGGTAATTTGGAAAAATGAGGTATTTGTAACTTACGAAAGGGTGACCAGATCTTAATGAAATTCGATATTTAGAAGGACCTTGTGCTTTAAAGTTCTAATTTTAAATTCCGACCAGATCCTGTGACATTGGGGGGAATTGGAGGGGGAAACCGGAATTCTTGGAAAACGTGAAAATTGGGGTATTTTTATCTGACGAATAGGTGATCGGATCCTAGTGAAATTTGATATTTAGAAGGAATTCATGTCTCAGAGCTCTTATTTCAAATCCCGACCAGATCTTTTGACATTGGGGGGAGTTGGAGGGGGAAATCTTGGAAAACACTTGGAGTGGAAGAATCGGGATGAAGCTTGGTGGATAGAATAAGCAAATGTCCTTGATACGTGATTGACGGAACCGTACTGGATTCACTCTCTTTGGGGGAGTTGTGGGGAGGCGTTCGGTGATTTGGCGAGTTTGGTGCTTCTCGACGTGCTAGGACGATGAAAATTGGTAGGCGTGTCAGGGACCGGACCAGATTAAATTAGAAATGGTCGTTTCCCCGATTTGACCATCTGGGGGGGGGGTCGTTTTCCTAAATTCGACCATCTGGGGGGCTAAAGGGAGAGGAAAATTTTTAAAAAATGAGATATTTATAACTTACGAGTGGGTGATCGGATCTTAATGAATTTTGATATTTAGAAGGACATCGTGACTCAGAGCTCTTATTTTAAATCCTGACCGGCATTAAGTCTCTGATTTTCCTTTCAAATCAATCTATTGATTCATAAAATTTTGTTAGAGCTCAGACCATATGAGCTCTTGGCTCTTAGCTCTTCTTGCCTCGTCACAAGTGCCATATGAGCTCTTAGTTTTTGTTATAAAAAAAAGAACAAGTAACTCTCTCGGCTCTTGGGAAGAAAATTCTAGCTATACTAGAGATCCCTTTGTCCTTGCTTACGCCTTCTTCCTTTTAAAAATAAAGAGCATTATCCTCCATATATAAACTGTTTAAAATCGAAATCAACCACTACTCCAATTCCAGGTCTTGTGATTCAGAATCGCTGATTACTCATATGATATTGTCTTTACTTACAAATCCATGATAGGCACATTGAATAAGGGGATTAGCAAGGGTTTTAAGTTTGGAGGAGGCATTTAAAGAATGTGTCGACAAAATCATCCAGTATGCTGACAAATACGGACAGATATAAGCTAAAATTCCATCGTAACTAGGTAAATTTCCAAAGGTGTCGACACACGGAGCTGACACCTTGAAACTGCCCCCCTCTCCATCTTCAGACAATCCCCCTTAGCTGCACCCCTGACAGGAATTACTCAACTCTGATAATTTTTTCTTGTAATTCTTTCTTTCTTTTCATTCTTTCTTCGAATTTTCATTGGGGAGAAAATTTCTGAGAAGAATTTCCTGTCAGCAGGAATCGAATTGTCCGGCAAAATTTTTCCGTGAAAAAGTGTGGGTAATGTCCACGAAGGTGCTGCAAGGTGACACCTCCGTTCTCATTGCACAAAAATGTTTCTGAAGTTTTTTTTTATTTCTTTATTGATTTGAAGTGAATTACTTAATAATACATGGTTTATTTTTAAGGTTGTGGACTGTTGTGTACGGAGGGGAGTAAGATACCAAAAGGATTATGTTTTAGTGGTCTAATTTTCTAAGCCTCACATGAAAGTTAAACGAGTTTTTGAGATTTGTTATTTAATCATTCTTAGCCTCCGCGTATATTTTCAGGTTAACTCTTTATTGCAGGTCTGGGAAGGGGGGGGGAGGAGAGTGGTGTCCTATTAATGGTCACTTAAAATTTAAATTATAATAGATCCCGATCTTCTTGGAGCCTTGTTTTGATACGATTACCCCTGAGAAATAGGTCAGCCATTGAAAACTTATTCCTTCTGTTATCCTACCATTCCTCTACACAAAGATCTACCATTTCTCATCAATAATCGATCATTGTTTTATAAAGCAAATCACTTCAGTTAAATATAGCATTAAAATATACGTCAGAAACACTTTTGTACAATAAGAAGGGAGGTAACCTTCCAAAATCTTTGCGGACACTAGCCTCATTTTTCAAGGGAAAATCTTGTCAGACAATTTGATCCACGCTGAAAATTTCCCTGGACAATTCCACGGTTACGTTCTCTCGATGCGCAAAATTTTGCAGTCAAAGAGGTAGAAAGACAAATAAAAAGAATTGTGTAAAATAATTTAGGGTATATCTTAAAGCTTTTAATAGGAAGTCCTATACTTCTACCAAATGATATTTTTATTTTGTCTCTCCCACGGAAACGAACCTTGCACCATCCATTGTCCAAGACGTTACGTCTAGCGCCTTGTGTCATCTACGGCAAGGGCTTCACGACCAAGGATATTCTCCTTCCACAGTCGATATTATCATGGATGGATGGCGGGATTTGACTAAGCGCCAGTACAGGGTTTACATTTAAAAATGGGTCGACCTTTGTGAAAGAACCACAATACAGACCTTGGAGGCAAATCTACTCGAAACTTTGAATATTCTTACGGAACTTTTTCACTCATGTGTGGATACAGTGCTATTAATACTGCGAGGAATACTTTGTCACCAATTTTACCAAGCCTTCAGTTAGGCAGTAATCACATCGCCAAGAAGTTCATGAGAGGTGTTTTTAATAGAAGGCCTAGTCCACCCAAGATTTCTAGTATTCAGGATGTAAAACGTGTATTCAATCTCTTTAGATTGCCAGCATGGGATATCGAAAATCTTCAATCAAAGACACTAACACAAAAATTGGCGGTTTTATTGATTTTATCAGCTTGTGAAAGAGTTCAGTTTTTAAGCCAGTTTGTCGCTTAATATGGTACATAATGATGATGGAAGTTTTGATTTTCAAATCAATGTGTTCTTAAAAACACCGAAACCGGGCAATCACAAATCAGTAGTTAAATTTCAACCTTTTCAAGAGTCATCCCTGTGTCACATGACGCACCTAGCTTGGTGTATTAGAATGACGTCATATCCGAACAGAGGCAATGCACTTTTTCTTACATATCGTAAATCTCCAACTGCTGTGTGCAAGGCATCTATTTCTAGATGGATAAAAGAAGTTGTACTTCTTGCAGGTATACATATCAGTGTTTATGGTGCTCATAGCACACGGTCAGCCTCAATGTTCCACCTCAAAGCAAGAAGAGTTGATTTGGACCCAATCGTAAGACATGTAAGCTGGACAAATGCCAAATGTTTGCAAGGTTCATGAATAAACCAATTGAAAGTGGACAACAGTTATCTGTCTTTTGAAATTACTCATTGTATTTTGTTATATTTTAAACATCTTACTATAAATGAATTTTGGTACAGAAGCCTCTTTTCATGAATAGGGCTATTATTGATCATTACTGTTGGTAGCTCAAGATGAACTTTATACCCTCAGTTTAACTCGAGGTGGAGCTAAGGCACTCCTTTTGGAGCAGAATTGATAAATTAAACGAGAACTTACTAAGTTTGAAGTTTGGTAGTAATTCTACTCCAAAGAAGGAGCGCCAGCGTAGCTGAAAGTTCAAATGCCCTCCCAATTTCCCCTCCCATTGAACTCTCAGCGTTCCATTATGAGCTTAACCACCGCATAATACAATGACTTTAAAATACTGGTGTTGTTTTTGGTCAATCAAGCGATTGCACGCGTCTGTCTCAGTTGAACTCTCAGCTATGCTGACGCTCCTTCTATGGAGTAGGGTTACAACCAAACTTCAAACTTGGTAAATTTTCGTTTAATTTATCGATTAAATTTGAAAAGAATTTTTTTCAACTGAAAGGAGCAATATTAAAACTCAAAATGGGCAGAGATCATTCCGCATATGAAGGTGTTACCCCTCTCCTCGATACCTTGCTCTTTACACTAAAGTTTTTATCATTTTTAAAAAGGCTTCCTATTCTATTGGATATATCCTTGGTTTCCAGGAGCAATTCTTTAAGAATTGGAACGAACGGTTAAACTTTAGCGCAAAGAGAAAGGTATTGAGGAGAGGGACCCCTTCATGTACAGAATAATTTATAGCTGAAAAAAATTGTATTTTTTCAATTTGACTTCTGATGGTTTTTTAAATAATGCCAGTAAATCCGGCTCACTTTCACCTCATCGGAAACTTCCATGAAATTTCTTCCAACATAAAATACAAACACCTCCCCATTGAAAAATTTTTGTGGGCGATCCAGCCTGAACAATTTTCCTTAGTGTACTTTCATTTGAAAGACTTTAATTTCTAATTTTTTTTTTTATTGCTCCGAAAAACCCCCTTCCGTGCACGTTTTTTCCTGGAAATCCAAATACATTCAAAATAGCTTCCGGACAATTCCCCTTGAAAAATTTCAACATGCAAAATTGAATTTCCAAAGATAGAGTAAGACAAATAAAAAGAATTCGTATAGAATTTTTTTTTAATCCCCCCACTGCAAAACTGACCCTTGAAAGCTAACCCCTAGAAATATACGTCCCTATGAAAACCCACCACAAGTACAGAATCCCTCCTCCCAAAAATGTTTGCATACTTTCTTATAACAAATACTATACGCAAGCAATGGGCAAATTAGTGTAAGATTGATATTTAATTCCTCATTATTTCTGGCAACATTTGTGAACTGTGCTACTATTAGGAAAGTAAAAAGTAACACTCAACCCCAAAATGAGCATTCCGTATTGGAGGGGGGCCAACCCTTCCTGAACCACACCTGAACCTCACGGCCGCAGAAACTTCAGAGGGTGCTCTTTTCATCAGAAATTGAGAGTTCTAGTCCTTTTTTGTAACTATCAAGTGATTAGAGACAAACAAGCCAAGGGGGGGGGGGTAAAAGTCAGTTTCCTTTTATTAGCTCCATGTTTACTTCCTCTATAGACAAAAGCCGTCAACAAAGCAGTCAAATCAAGCCGCAATAAAACTTCACTATTATGAATGGACTTCTGAATGTATAATTAAACCAACGTGTTTGCCAAAGTTATGAGAGATAAGGGTTTAACGACAAAATTGGAAGTAGCCATTAAAGAAACAAAGGAGCTACGAAGTATTTTTTTAAGCAATAAAAAAGTCTGTATCTTTTTACAGATACATATAATAACTACTAAATGTTTCCTGAGCATTACTGACATTATAAGCCGTAATTTGGCAGCAAATAAAACTTGTCGCATCAACAGAGGCTCCTTAAAAAAAAACCTAAAATTCGCTGATTCATCCGTTTATTTAGATAACTAAACTGTTTCTAACTATATGGTATTCATATTTTCATTTATTTCCATCTTCTTGAAATAGGGCTTTTATGAATCAGAGTGGGTGTGATAGCTTATTTTTTATTCAATTACCAACGGTATTTTGAAAACAATGCTTCTTTAAGATCTTTGGCCATGTTTAGGGGCATAAACATGGAATATATGACAAAAACAAAACCAATTCCTGATAAAGATAATTAGAATTGTTTAAGATAGGAATATATAATTAGATCAAAACGAAGGAGATTCGTCTTAAGGGAGATGTACTCGTGCACTATAAAAGACATGATCTTCATCAATATAAGCAAGTAGTCGATTCTAACTAGTCTGTAGTTCGGTTGATGCATATATATATATATATATATATATATATATATATATAATCGTATTCGTTTATTTAAAATAGCTATCGTAGCACTCAAAAATGAACGCTAAATTACGCTACTTTTACAATCACAAAACACTTTTACAATTCACTAGTTAAATGCTCTTACGAAATATGGTACAAAGGAGTTTGCGAATCTGTTCGTACGGCACTTGACTGGTTCTAGTTTGTTGTAATGCATAGTATGTCTGCTGATTGATGCGGATGGTGGAAGTATGGATCGGTGCTTCTCGTTTGTTAATAGTGATTTCCCAAATTTCATTATTAGCTCATGTCTTTGGTCGAATAAGGTGGGCAAATTCAAGAGCTGACGATCAGAGAAGCTTAACCTGCGCATAGTTGTTAAACTCTGGATTGAGTCAGTGACCTTTGTGCACAATATTGTCTACATGCAGCTTAAAAGGGGAGTCACTTGTAAATGATACGCCTAGGATTGTTGCAGAGGAAACAATTGGAAACAGAGTATTTGGGGTAGTAATATTTCGCTTGAGTAAAAGCAACGTGTTATGTAATGATAGCTAACATCCAAAAGCTGTATCTAGTCCTATTACTTCTTACAAAATCACCACTCAACCCCCTTTCCTACTTAAGATGTTCCCATAATTCGAAGCATGCCAAAAAAAAGATAAAAAACTGTTAACAGTTACTAACCGGATCAAAGTGTTCCAAGTCGTCAAATTTTCCTTTTCCACCTAATAGCTTTAAATACATAATAGGTGGAAAGCGCACATCTAGTGTAACTGTGTTATATACAGCAAGTCCCAATAGAATTCCAACTAGTTTGAAGTTGGTATCATTTTCAAAAGTACGAGGGTTAAACCAATACGTTTGCGATTCGGACTGCCAGGTAAACGTACCTGAAATACATAAGAAAAGGCTTTTGAATAAAAACCATATTTTAGACCACATTGCCGTTTTATTTTTATTTAAAAACAAATGAATATATAAAATCACAGGAATATTTTTTTGATTTTGACAGTGAGATTAACCTTAAATATACATACACAGACACAAGTCACACTCGCTTTCGCGCTGGTTCTTGCAATTCTCGCTGTCACTTACTTGCTGACGCAAGTACTATGTTTGTATCTTCATTTTCGTTTGTCATTCTTTTAGATTTTTTTCAATACCATTTACCTTAGCCTCTTGGATTTGTCCAATCGCGTCAGATCAGATAGGTATTTTCAGGTTTGATAGTTTAGGTACTGTGACAAAGGGATAGTTTAAATGCTTCTTCGGATAAAAGCGTCCCAAATTTCAAACTTTAAAAATTATAAAAGATTTTACTCATTTACTCTTTGCTCACAAGGTGGCAAATATATATATATATATATATATATATATATATATATATATATACTAGCTGTTGGGGTGGCGCTTCGCGCCACCCCAACACCTAGTTGGTGGGGCGCTTCGGGCCCCCCAAGCCCCCCCGCGCGCGTAAGTCGTTACGCGCCATATTAGTTACGCGCCATTGTAGTTGTGTCCCTGTGTCCCACCTGTGAATATATATATATATATATATATATATATATATATATATATATATATATATATATATATATATATATATATATATATGTTTTTAACTACGTAAAACATGCGAATATACAACATTCTTCGCTGTCCCATTGTCTATGCATATAAATAGATTGTCAGGTTTACTGACTCTTGAACATGCAACATATAATTGCCCATGGGAAAAACAATCCGTAATCAGATCTATACCTCATTATTCTAATGATGTGTCCCTGTGTCCCGGTCGTCATTTATAATCCCTGTGTCCTGGTCGTGATTTGTGTCCGGGTTTCCCAGTATGTAATTTCTCTTTGAGGTTCCCGGTCGTCATTTATATTCCCTGTGTCCCGGTCGTCATTTGTGTCCCGGTATGTAATTTCATCAGTTGACAAACATGACGTCAGTCGACAAACAACTTCATGACGCATACAGCTCAATCCTTAAAATGAAGTCAGTCGACAAACATGACGTCAGTCGACACACAAACATGACGTCACTCGACAGACACACACACACACAGACAACTTATTTATATATATATATATATATATATATATATATATATATATATATATATATATATATATATATATATATATATATATATATATATATATATATATATATATATATATTCACAGGTTGGACATAGGGACACAACTACAATGGTGCGTAACTAATATGGCACGTAACGACTTACGCGC
This sequence comes from Artemia franciscana, assembly GCF_032884065.1. NCBI lineage: Eukaryota > Metazoa > Arthropoda > Branchiopoda > Anostraca > Artemiidae > Artemia > Artemia franciscana. The sequence continues at coordinate 16,892,208 of NC_088881.1, forward strand.
GTGGGGGGGCTTGGTTGGGGGGCACGAAGCGCCCCCACCAACTAGGTGTTGAGGTGGCGCGAAGCGCCACCCCAACAGCTAGTATATATATATGTATATATATATATATATATATATATATATATATATATATATATATATATATATATATATATATATATATATATATATATATATATATATATATATATATATATAAATAAGTTGTCTGTGTGTGTGTGTGTCTGTCGAGTGACGTCATGTTTGTGTGTCATGTCTGTATATACATTCGTTTTTGAAATGGTATATGATGAATTTAATTTTTGTATTTTTCCCCTTTTTTCTTTTTAGTTTTTTTTTTGGTTTTACTTTTTTTAGTTTTTTTTTTCTTTTTAGTTTTTTTTTATTTTAATTTTTTTTAGTTTTGTTTTTCTCCTTAATTTTTCATTTTTTTCCTTTTTTATTTTTTTTTCTTTTTTAGTTTTTTAGTTATTTAGCATTTTTAGTTTTTTTATTAGTTTTTAGTTTTTTTTCTTTTTAGTTTTTTTGTAGTTTTTACCTTTTTTTTAGTTTTTTTAGTTTTTTTTTTACTTATGTCCTGGTCGTCATTTATACTCCCTGTGTCCCGGTCGTCATTTGTGTCCCGGTGCTTTGTTGATGGTGATTGCTAATCGAACATTCCTTGTGTCCCGGTCGCTTTCTCTTTGAGTGTCCCGGTCGTCATTTATATTCCCTATGTGCCGGTGTCCCGGTCGTCATTTGTGTCCCGATGTCCTGGTCTGTAATTTCGTCAGTCGAAAACATGACGTCAGTCGACACACAAACATGACGTCACTCGACAGACACACACACACACAGACAACTTATTTATATATATATACTAGCTGTTGGGGTGGCGCTTCGCACCACCCCAACACCTTGTTGGTGGGGCGCTTCGCGCCCCCCCCCCAAGCCCCCCCGCGCGCGTAAGTCGCTACGCGCCATATTAGTTACGCGCCATTGTAGTTGTGTCCCTGTGTCCCACCTGTGAATATAGATAGATTTATATATGTGTTTCAAACTACGTAAAAATTGCGAATATACAACATTTTTGGCTTTCCCACTACTGGGAGCTTTCCGTTTCCAATTGCCAGCAATTGATCTGAAAATGTTTGACCAGAGTCATCGTTTTGCAATCGGACACGCATATTTGTAGTTAATTTTAATATTTTTACGTGTGCCCATAAATTCGAATTTTTCAGGCAAGCATTCATTTCGTCTGCAGGAGTTAAACTACGTAAAAATTGCGAATATACAACATTCTTGGCTTTCCCATTGTCTGTGCATATACAAAGCCGTATGTACTAATAATGACGTCATATGCAAACGCTCTTTTTACAAACAAACAAACATGCATACACACAACTCGTTTTTATATAGATAGATAGATAGATAGATACAATACAAATTAACTGCGTAAAACTTGCGAATATACAACATTCTTCGCTGTCCAATTGTCGCTGCATATAAATAGATTGTCAGGTTTACCGACCCTCGAACATGCAACGTACAATTGTCCATGGGAAAAACAATCAGTATTAAGATCTATACCACATTTTTCTGATGATTGACCTTGAGCTTTGTTAATAGTGATTGCAAATGCTAATCGAATTGGGAATTGCAATCTTTTAAATTGAAAAGGCAGATCCGTTGGAATCATGGGAATGCGAGGAATAAGAACAGCCTCACCCTCAAAAGGCCCTGTCAAGATTGTGGCCTCTATTAGGTTTTCCATTGTTTTTTTTTACGGCAAGTCGCGTGCCATTCCAAAGCTTTGGTGGGTTGATATTTCTTAAAAGTATTATTGGTACGCCTATTTTTAGTTGTAGCACGTGTGGTGGAAACCCTGAAAGATCTATGGAATTTAAAAATTCAGATGGATAATTAACCGCTTCATTTGGTTCCAAAACTGTGTCGACTGACTTGTAAAGGACTGCCTGGTCTCGAATCTTGGTCAAAACAAAATAGTTGATTTCGTGGACGTCTATATTTTTGGGTGCGAGAATCGCTCTTTCACTTAGCCATTTATTATTTTTATAATTTTTTAGAATATTCGGAAATACTTTTTCAATCAATTCATTTTTGGACGTCACTAAATTACAGAAATCAGCAGGTAGTTGTATACGTCCTGAAATTGAGTCTATCGTATCATAAATGTCTTTTTGTTCCGACGTTAACTTGGAAATGTTATTTTGTACATAAGACAATAGATCACTCGTACTGTAACTTTGTTCACGATCCAATTCTACACATGTCGAAACAGCAGCGATACGTTTAGGTGAAGGCATTCCCAAATCCTGAAGAGGTTTGTTTGCCATACGTACGCACAAATGTTCTATAATAACTAAAGTGTAGTTATAAATTTCTGATGTAAAATCAAAAGTCATATCTGACGTCTCTAACTGTTTTCGATGGAGTATATCTTCGGACATTTTTGACTTATATTTTTCCCATAACTCTGTAGGAGCTGATGGAGAGCAAGTTGTTAAAATGATGCCAAACAATGCACGAATTTGACTTGGGGTTGACGTTTCGCACGCGTCATTGATGCAGTTATCCCAGTGTTGGTCATTCTCCAATAAATTCAGAGCTTGGCATGCACTACGGTAAGTGTCATGTATAGTACCGTTTACAGTTCTCAAATACTCAAAGGATGTCGGACCGGGTACATTCACCAAAAGCAGGCGTAGAAAGAAGCATTCATGTTGATTGGGGTGAACGGTGTAGAGTCTTCCTATCGTGGTATCTTTGAAGATGGTAGGTTGGCCGTCGATGTGTGCATTAAATGTTTTTGATAATAATGGGGAATATGGAACAACCCACTGGTTATCTACTTCGATGGTGGTACCGTTGCCATTGTAGGTTCTTCAGTCATTTTACAATTAGAAATTTCTCTTTCAACGGTCTTCTTACAATTAAAAATTTGTCTTTAGATATTCTTAAATACCTGTGTCCTGGTCGTCATTTATATTCCCTGTGTCCCGGTCGTCATTTGTGTCTCGGTATCCCAGTCTGTAATTTTTTCTTTGAGTGTCCCGGTCGTTATTTATATTCCCTCTGTCCCGGTCGTCATTTGTGTCCCGGTCTGCAATTTCTCTTTGAGTGTTTTTTCTTTTTAGTATTTTTTAGTTTTTTACATTTTTTCTTTTTTCAGTTTTCTTTTTCTTCTTTATTTTTCAGCTTCACTATGAAATACATATCGCCGAACCTTTGTTTTTTTAACTAAAATCTGGTAGGCATTGATGACCTTATCCAAGTCAAAATCCCAAACCCAATCATCATCGCTATCATTTTCAGTTTTGATATGTTTTGACTCTCGCTGTCCAGGTGGATCTTCATCTAACTGCGCGGTTTTGCGTTCTTTAGCCTCAAGCCTGTTTCCTTGCTGTTCTTTTGATTCCTCGGCACGCTTTCTTTTCTGACTTTCTCTATCAGCAGCAAGTTTTTTGGCATAGACTCTTTGAGGATCTTCATCGGCTTTTGCCATTGTAAGTTCATCAGTCATTTTAAACTTAAACATTAATAGATTTCTACGTGAACATATATGTCTTAAATATCTTTAATGACGTCACCGTCATAGCAAAAATGACGACAACTAACTTCATGACGTCAGTCGACACAGAAACATGACGTAACCTGATCCACAGACAGACAACTTATTTTTATATATATAGATATATATACATACATATATATATATATATATATATATATATATATATATATATATATATATATACATTAATATATATATATATATATATATATATATATATATATATTAATATATATAATATATATATATATATATATATATATATATATATATATACATATATATACATTAAGAAATTTGCTTTTTGCCTAGATTTTTTTATTGGTCTCTTAGTGACGGGTCAATATTAATAGTGCATTCAGTTTGGACCTTCGAATGAAACCCAAAATTACTCATTACCTTTTTTTAGTTCTTCTTCTGTCCTTTTTATTTTTCGTTTTTACAGAAATGAATTAAAAAGGAACAGAGATAAATATAAAAAACAAAAACTTTTAACAAAACTAAAGAGTGAAGCTATGTCTTGAACAAAAAAAAGAAATTATAGTGAACAATAAACTAAAAGTTTAAAGAAATAATGTTAGACTTAATAAAAAATCAAACCAATAATAAACTTGTAATCAACCAAAAATAAAACTGGTTTAAAACTCAAATTTTAAATGAATAAAAATTAGGAAATATATGAACAAGGAAGTCATCCCCATGAATCCCAATTGCAATTAAAAAAAATATTAAAAGACATAATATCAAATGTAAAAGTAAGAGATATTAGACTTTATAAAAAATGAAAACAATAATGAGCCTTTAATGCACGAAAAATAAAATTCCTCAAACTTAAAACGCACAGAAATTACGAGACATATGAACTGAAAAGTCATACCCCTTATCGCGCTTTACTGAAAGTAAAATAAAAATAGAAAAACTGTATCCAGAGTGAAGGGCGTTGCCAGGCTTCAACCCCTCCCCATTACCTAAAGGTTCAATTCTGCTTGTTTATTTGAATTTTGTAGTTTTTTCAGAAAAATAGCATTTCAGAAAAATACACATTTTAAAAATCGTATGTTTCAGACAAAGAAAAAAGATTGAACAAAGGAGGATAGAACAAAAGAAAAAGGTTCAAAAGTAGAACTGGTCATTTAAGACTTTTTAATTTTAAAATAAAGTTTGATTATTTTAAAAGGTCTTAATCCCGTAATGAAAGCCTGTAAAAACACTACTTAATATACTATGTTGAATTTAAAATCCTTTTAATATAGATCAGAAGAAAAAAGAGCAACAATCAACACCAATTGGGACACGATGTCCAAATAATCTACTTAAGATAAAAAGCTTACCAATGTCTTTATTGAAAAGTTCTTTAATGACTAGTTGAAAAAACTCTTTAAGAAGGCCACCAGCATCTATTCCGTTTCCCCCTTTAAAATGGATATCAAGTTGTTTTTAAAAATCCTGGGGTCTTTCATGAGCGATCTCTTCTAACTGAAATAAAAAGAAATAACCATTACCGATGTTATTAAATGAAAAAAACTCTTATGTAATAGAAGGGACAAAAAAAAACCGAACCAGCTAAACTGATTTCATTATGCACTGGGTCCATCTGTTTTATATTCCACTTGCTTTACAAAGATCCTTTCCTTACCTTTTCATTCATGCATTCTCGTAGCTACTAAGGGTTCTACACCCAGATCCTCCAGAAAATTTTAGACTACTACAATTTTTTCTAGTTTATCTTACTTGTGCACTCAATCGACGTAGTCCACCAAAAATTAAATTACTGCTTACATGTCCGCAGAAAAGAGAGTACATTTATTGTCCTCAGATATATCACTGACGTGACAGTCATTATGGTCATTAATTAAGTGACTAGAATAGAATATAATTGGCACTTCAACATTTGCGCCTTTTTTGCTTCTCTTGGGGTTAATCATTTAGACTTACAATTCTTTTTATGATTCCTTTATGAGATTTTACTATTTTTCAGATATACTATCTTGAAATACAATCAGATATACGCGGTCAGCTGAACAATGATGGTAGGCCAACCAAATGTCTTGAGTTGCTGAAATACCTATAAAAACATGCTTAGACCGAATAGAAAACTACTTCAGCTACAAATTACTTGAGATAGCATAAAACATTATCTATTTTAATTTTGTTTAATGGTCAGTAAAACTGGAAGCACCTTCAAAAAATAAATGAATATATAAATAATTTAAACTTATGAACTAGCAGAAAATCGACTAAATAGTATGATACAGATTATCGAATAAACAAATTGGAACCGAAATCTCTAGAAAATACCAAAATATAGAGAATACTCCCTGTAATGAAGGCATTGAGAATGAACACAGATCACTTCCCCTCCGCCCCTCTTCCAGTGCTCTTTCAGCTGCATGAGTAGTTTTACTTTACTCTTAATAGCTGCTCGTGCACTGAACTATTATCTTTTTTCCTTTTTTTTTTACTACGAAGTAAAAACAACAACAGGACTAGATTTACATTTTAAAGTTGTTTTTTTCTGCCGTTATTCAACAACTTTTTGTTTAAGGTTTTGATTACAATTTCTTTCAAGTTAATTTTTTTTAGCTTTGTAACGACAGAACGGGAGTCAAAACATCTACTGTTTTCTTAAAATATTTGCCAACTTGTTGATAAATATTTCCTTAGTTTCGCACCATTTTTATTTTGTTTGTCACAAAAAAAACAACTCTAATTATTAGGAACATAAAGTACAAGCCCTTTATTAGTAGCTAAGCATAAGCTGCCTTTGTCTATTGCAAAAACTGAATCCGTCCGTTTTAATTGAAAGCTGAGAAATGTTGTAAAAAATGAGTTAAGACGATAGGTATTTGAGGAAGACCTAGAGTAAACTATTAGTCAACTGCTTCTTTTAATATGCGTCTTTTAATATGTGCTCTCTCCGGACAGTAATCAAACAATGGTCCTGGTTCTCCTCTATACTACTCTGGGAAGCTTCACTTTGAGAAGACCCGTTAGAATTATTCAAATCCGCAATCATTGAGATCTCACGGCTAAAATGAAATTTGAACTTCTTCATTAGGGCCATTTTTGCACAAGGAGTAAAAGTGAACCAAGCATGTCGCAAAAGGCTAAATTCGACTTTCCGCCAATATATGCTCCACGCGATATCCTGATTTGGGTCAAACTCATCAGATAAATGGCAAGATATTCGGTTGTTATAAAATTGAAGAGAAAGGTATTATTCCTGTCATGCATAAGTTTGCTGAAATTCCAAGCTCTTCAGCTACTTGGTCTGCTTGTCTGACAGTCTATAAATAAAGTACCAAAACTTAAGCTGAGGCGGAGTTTGTTTCTGTCAATCAACACATTTTACACACGATTACAAGACTGTCATAAATTTCACTTGGATTTTCAGGTACATAAATTGCGAATCCTAATCTTTGAATTCAGTTATTAATGGATCAAAGAAAATGGTCCCTGTGTCTCATACCTGTGCCCACAAACTGACCCGACTTTTATCACGTAATGTTATATCCATCTATTCCTCTCTTATTTCCACCTCAGAAAAATTTCCTCTGTCAGACCATTTAATTTCTCACAACAGCCCAAAAAATGCAACAAGTCATGCTTAATGTCACACATTAAGCAAAAATATGAACCTTACTCCGACTTCGTCCTCAACAAACTTTTCTCCAGCCACTCAACCACTCTTGGTATGCTGCCTTTAACAGCTATACTGAATCTTGTCTAACTTATTCCCATTTTGAAATCCAATCAAAACTTTAAAATTCACAATTAAAACTAAACACTGGTTTTAACTTACTACTGGAAATCTCCTTAATTAATTTAATGTCGCTAAGGCCTATTTTTCTTAAACTACATCATGGTGCGCCCCAAATTGCACTTAGTCCTCTATTCATCATTAGATCTATGTGGCTACCCCATGTACTATTTAATGAAACCTTACACCCTAAGTACACTAACTAATTTGGGTTTACAATGTTTTACCATTCACATACAAATTTTCACTAAATTCCAAATAATTCCCAAACCCTAAAAACACAGACTTAGCATCATTTAATTTTAATATCTTCGTGGCTAAGTTCTTATTGATCAAATTTAAAAGTCTTTGCAATTCAGGGCCAAGTTCTGCTACCAATAGAATGTCATCAGCAAAAAGAAGGGGAACAAAAGATTGATCTGATAATTCCACAATAAGTGCTGCCCTATTCTTGAATTAATCCTCTATGTCGTTAATAAATAAAGACAACAGCCTAGATGACAAACTACATCCTGGCTTAACCCCTTTACTACATTTGTTTACTTAAAAGAAAATCATTTTGCAACTCAAGCTGCTATCTTAACTACGGTACACATTGCTACTAAAATCTTAACGAATCTACATAGCAATTCCAGCATAGCAATTGCATTCTCTTACTATTTCATCTTCTTGAACTTCAGCTTCAAATGGACGGCAATCTGTCAAATTATTGGCAAAATAAAGAAGTTTAAGCCAATAAATGCATCCAAAATGTCGTTCAGAATCGATACCAATAAAGTTGTCCAACAATCTTGCCCATAATAATGTTGTCCCACAATAATTACTGTCAATAAATTTTTGTATGGCGTTTACAAGTTCGTACAGGTATGTAGCTGACTGTCTTGCAAAAAATCGTACCAAACAGGCAGCCAATTCGGACATAACAGGAGAAATAGCTGAGAGATCTCTGGAACGACCGAATATTCACTATCACCAATCACTGGTAACTCACAAAGAATCACAATTATGTTCAATACGTTGCACATTTCTAGGCGCTTGAGCAGAAGACCTTGCCTGTGGCCAAGAGATAACGTATGAGAACAGTTTTGGGGTTTCCTGGTTGCAAATTTTGTGATGGAAGGTTGTCGATGGGTATACGAAGAATTGCCACATTTTGAAACTGCTCCATCACCCGATGATCCAGCTGAAGATCCTTTGAAAGAGTTGTACTTAGAGTGTCAAGGCTCTGTTTAAATAAATATGCAAAATTTTCATTGGAACAAACCTCGGCCTTCATCATCAGCTCATAGAAGTGACGCAGATACTCTAACATCCAATGGGGAAAAAAAAGGTTCAATCTTACATATTAGAGAAATACTAGTAGAAAAATAATATTAAAAAAGGTAAAATTTTCAGGAGTTTTAACAACATATTTCTTCTATGCTATAAAACGGTAAGTTTGGCATATACTGACGGCAGCCCCTCAATAATTTTCAATAATCAATATTTTAAATTAATAATCAATAATTTTCAATTGACTAATTATGCAATCGCTGAAAACAAAGCTCCTTCTAGAACATATCCCTTCCCAGGAAATTTCCTGGCGAAGCTTGTCACTCTCTACTTCACCTTTTCTACCCTATTTTTTGTTTAACATGAGAATTTAATATTTAGGCCACATAGAAAAAGACCGTCAAAAAGAAAAATTTAACTTCTAAACAACGCAAATACAAAACACATAATTGCTCAAAACAATATTCGCATATCATAGAAGGCGCAATAGCGCTGCGTAAGTAAAGTAAGAAGTTGATACAATTAATTATTTATTTATTTTCTATTCTTTTTTCCACCAAGGTGGTTCATATGGAATGAGTTGTTGCAGAAATTGTGCAAGTCTAAAATCTTAAGTTGATTGGTAGCATCCGCTATTGCTGAAATCAAAGCTCCTGCTAGAACTTGTCAGCCCCCTTCCCGCTTCAGGATATTTCCTCACGAGGCTTATTACGCTTCGCCTCCCCCTTTCCCACCTCTATAGTGTTAAACATGCAAATTTTACATTTTAGGTAATATAGGGAAGATCGTCACAGTGGAAGGAACACTATCATTCACTCTCTGTAGCACAAGTAATAAAGGTATAGAACGAGCATTTTTCAGGATGTTAAGAGGTATTCAATTTAAGATAAAATTGTCTTTGCTCACTTAAAAACATATAAAGAAGCGGAATATAGGCCGGAGTATCCCAGGAAGCCAATTTTCCCGATAAAATAAGGAGCCATTTCGAGAAAAAATTCATGCATACAAACATACAAACTGTTGTCCCAGTGAATCAGCAGGTTGAGGTACATTGTACTCAAGTTCCCGCATTTTGATGCAACCTTTGGAACAGTTGTTAGTTTCTTACAATATTTCTTCCAAGAGATCCATTAGGTTACGAGATACTCCATAATTTAAAGGATCTTCAACAACTTTATCGGGTCTAAAAAGTACATTTGGCTATATGAAGGTGGTTCAAAATCATCTTCGGGGGGTTTGTGATGGGTGTACAACTATATTGATTTTGTGATAAGTTTGTCCAGCTACTTTAAAGCTGAAAACATTACGACTATTATTGGTTCGATTATCTCTTACATTAAATAAGATCGAACTTAAATAAGAAATAAGATGAGTTAGAGTGTCAAATTTTCTTGTGGAACTCTTTACGAACCAATGCATTTGGATATTGCGGAGGTGGCACTGCGATTCGACCAAGCAAGCAACAACCTCCCATTGAATCACCTTTGTTGCCTACTCTTTTCTTGGGAAACTTGAGGACTCCACAGTGAATGCATACATCCCTGAAGGGTTTCCATGATTTTTAATTAATACTTACGTAGTTTACTTTGTCTTTATGGGTTTTTACTGGGTTTTGCACCACAGTTTGTTGGCGCCCAAGATTGCAAGGTGTTTTTCTTCTAACATAATATTTCTTTCTACTTCACTTTCATTTTTGATTCGTTCTGATTCTTTCTGTCGGTTGTCTGCTAACCATACAATTCTTTGTTCTTCATTTCCTTTTTTAAATGTTCTGATTCTCGTTGTCACTTGTAATTCTCGCTGCTGTTTATCTTCTAACTGCATTCTCTTTTTCCTAGCTCTTGTGTATTTTCTAACCACATGTTGCTTTTTTTCTATTTAATTTTGATTCGTTCTCATCCTCGTTGTCGCATGTCTTGCAAATGCATATTTTCTTGTTCTTCCCTTCTGATTTTGATTCGTTGTAATTCTTGCTGTTTGTAATTATTGTTTTCGCAAGCATTCTAACCACATATTTCGCAGGTCTCCATTTTCGTTTATCATTACTTCAGACATTTTTTTAATACCCTTTATCTTAGCTCCTCGGATTAGTCTTGTCACCTTTGACAGTCTAGGTTGTTAATTTTTACCCTTGAATTTACATTTCTGAGGTTCTCCTCTTGACCTTGTCTCGTTTGACGGTCCAGTTTGTTCCTTTGAGCAGTTGTTAGTTTACGTTGTTGTCCATTAGGTATTCTGGAACTGCTTAAAACACCTTCGTTGTTCTTAAATTTCATTTTTGTCTGCTAACCATGCAATTCTTTGTTCTTCATTTCCATTTTTACATGTTCTGTAAGTAACATGTAAAAGCAAAGGGTATTAAGATGAACATTTCAAGGAGTATTGAGAGGACGTTAAACTAAAGAGAAAAGCACTATGTGCATAAAGGTTGTCAAAAGGACGTACCATCAATGCTCAAGAAACTTTTATAGGTATTAGGTTGAAAGTTTCAGCGTTGAAAAAACAAAAATGCATGCATGTCGGTCTTTAAAGGAGGATATAAGCAATAACTTGGGAACGGCTTTCCGTATTATGTTGAAACTGTCAGGGCAACTTTAGGGAGATGATTTACAAAAATTAGCCAGTATCTGCATGTTAACACTGTTACTACTATTTTCAGATTCAGATTCATTTATTCAAAAATTCATATTCATCAAAATCTTCAACTTGCCCAAATGGAGAGACAAGCTCGACTACTGGGCAAGATATATAAACAAAATTTAACAATCCTCATTGATACAGAACAAACAAAAAAATGAACCACTATTTCATCAATAAAATAAAAAAAAACAGTATCTTGGATGAGAGTATTGAAGAAGTAATACACATCATCTTTGCCTGAGAAATAAAGCTTAATATCTTATTCAGGTCTTAAAACATAGTATCTATGCTATTTTTACAGCCTGGATGCACCTGAACCATTTTTATTTAGTTCAGCAGTTATAGTAGAAGTAGTAATAGTAATAGCCCTGAAAGTTTCGACTTAACACGATATTGTTGAGACGAAACAGGATAAACCAACTATGAACTTCTTCTATAGTCAGCATGGGAGAAAATAACACGGAAAAAAATGGGGAAGTTAATACTCTTCTGAACTTCGATCATACTGAGAATTGAAGCATCCTAGATGAAATTGTGAGCAAAATCAATGAACTTATAGAGGTTTTCGGAATTCAGAGTGCAAGAACAGGTTTGAAAATTAATGTTAAGAAGACTAAATCGCTAAAGCTAGGAATACGTGAAGAAGAAAAGGAGATATTGGGATACGAAAAGATCAATCAAGTGGGCAGCTTAATGTACCTATTATTAGTAAAGATATTGGATGCATTGTAGATGTTAATAGTAAGCAGCCAAGGCCCAGGGTATTTTTCACAGTTGAAAAAGTTTGGAAGAATAGGAAGGCAAGTCTGAGAACCATGATTAAAATATTGGAGGCTACGGTGATGACAGTGGTCAAGCATAGTTCCGAAGTATGGGTGCTCCAGAAAACGGGAGAAGATTTGCTAGATGTTTTCCAGAGAGATTTGCTACAGGTTGTTTTGGGTACCCGACCCAAATTATAATATATGATAGATAGTTATAATGATAGATAGGGTGAGAGGGCTAGGGCACGTTCTGCAGATGAAGGATAATATATTTTCATGATTGTCCTTTCCAGCCAATCGTCTAGGACCAAATGAAAGGTAAGTCATCCGTGGTTGGGGTGGGGGGATATAGGAAGGAAAGATTAACGGAAAAAGGAAATTCCACGGAGGTTGTAAATAGGTTGGCTTTGAACAGAATGCAATGGAGGATGAGCGCACGAAGCTGTGTTGGCCTCAGGTGGCTTGGTAGTGCTGCATCAAGTTGTTAGTAGTAGTAGTAGTAGCCTAAGAGCAGTTTAGTCAACATGTACTTTAAAAGCCTACAGTGTAGCTTCTTGTACGTCAGCTAATTATTGCTCACGGTGTCGGAAAAGGAGCAAAATTAGTTGCGCAAAACTTCAGACTGAGTAAAACATCTTGTATATATGATTTGAAATAGAACCATATCACAAAAGAATGACAGCAATACTTTATCTCGGATCTGCAACATTTCCACAATTCAAAGTCAATGCATAATCACACAAATTTTTGAATTGATCATGCTACGTTTCCATGAATATAGTATGTTATATATTTTATATTTTATTGTCCTACTCTGGTTTGAAAGATTCGTTAAAATATACGTGATATGGACTACCTGTAACTTCATAATCCAGATCTTTACAGTGACATTCATAATACAGATCTTCAGATGGGTTCACTTTCTTTGATTTCGATTCATTTTTCTTGCAGAAAGTTGAACCCAACAAAGCCGGATCCGTAAACACTATCTTTATAGTTTTAATTATATCATCTGTCCTCCCACTTTTTAGCAATTCTTCTGTCAGCAGTTCGGCAAAAGATGATACTAAAAACGAAAAATATATTATCAAGAGAAAAACAAAAAAAAAATTACACACGAATTATAAACTAAAGTAAATTTGTATAGCAATATTTAAACGGATCGGGAAGCTACTAACATGCCTCAATTCTATAGGAAACCCTCCCCAGGCCTCTCGATAGGAGGAAGCTACTTCTTCACTATTGAGCTACACCCCACAAGCAAAGACCGATTCACCTACACAATAGTCAGGCAGTCATAAACGGCGGATTGTTTGGTTTCAGCAATTGGTTCCCGACTGTAAAATGGGACGGCATAATTTCTACTGCTAATGCTGATGAAGTGACCATTATTTTTCAAGAAAACTTTTCAGCAAGTACCTATTTTCTGGAAAAAGTTAACAAACGGTTTCCAGTAGTTCGCCCATAATCACAAGATAAATCAAAGCACTAAGCAGGAAAATGAGGCAACTTTTCAGAGAAAAAAAAAATTAATAAGCTACTACCCTGAAGAATAAAATCAGAGGAATGACCCGCCAGGCAGCGCTGTACTACTACCAAAAGGAAGCATCTCATTTATTGAATTCTAAGCCCAGACAGTGGCACAAAAGGATAAAGCAAATGACAGGTAAAACGCAGAGTGGACTGGATTTTGGCTATGATGAGCCGGACAAAGAAACTGCAGATTACCTAAACACTCACCTGGCAGCAACTGTTCAGTCACAACTCGGAGGATTTCCAGCCTCAGTCTTCAGATCTTATGGATTTCCCAATTATCACAAAATCCCAAGTTAGCCTCAAATTGAATGGAAGAGGACCAGTAATTACACCACCTGATATTCCTGTCAGCCTCATTAAGCCTTTTCCTGAATTTTTGAGTGCTCTGTTAACTTTAATGTTCAACAAGACTACAGTGTCAGGTCAGTATCCACAAAATTGGAAAAAAAGATTCATAACCCCTATCCCCAAAAAAGGAGCTCTCTTTGATTTTAATGGCGTGCGGCCTATTACGATGACATCAATTTTTAGCAAGAATCTATGAAAGACTCATCGCTGGGTGGCTGAAAAATTTTATTCTGCATAAATTCGACCCTCAATAATTGGACAATATTCCCAAGAGTTCAACAAGCCATTACTTAGTTAGTTTGCTTGATAAGATTTCAAAGTATCTAGATGAACCGTAACGCTTGGTCAACCTCGTCACGATTACCCTAAATTAAGCATTTGATTTTATCTGCCAGAAAACCCTTATCCGCAAGCTATTGGCCTTTCTTTAAAAACTGCTTGCTCGTCATAGTGTCCCAGCCCCTCACCTATTACGTATTTTTCATACTTTTGTCAGACCCCTGGTAGAATATGCTTGTCCCACTTGGAATTAAGGCCTGACTTCGAACCAGAAAGACCGCCAGGAAAGGATCCGATACCAAGCTCTTCTGGTAGTGTCTAAGTCTCCCAAAGTCCCTTATCGTTCAGTTTTAAAACAATTTTTACTTACAACTCTTTCAACACGCCGCGAAGAATTGCGTTTTAAATTTAGTGTCGGCATTTTGGAAAATCCACGGCTTCGTGAAATCCTCCCCCCTTAGTATCCACCTTCGCGTCGAAGACCCTAGCGACATGCAGCTCAACCTCTATCAGAAAATTCAGCCCGTACCAGTACGGCATATACGGTGCGCAAGTAGTTTTGTTCCCTAGTCCGTCAAGATTTTTAATTCTGCACCCGTTCGTCAATAATTCTATATATTTATTTTTAGTTAATTATTCTTTTTGTTCGTTTGACAATTCAGTTTGAATCTGTGTGATATTTCAAATCACTGTATAATTTTGTATGACGATGGCTATGGCTGTAATTTCCATATATTTTATGTGTTTAGTACCTTTATGACAAGAACTGCCACTGATCGGTATGGTGGAGTAAGGCACTTGAAAATAAAATTGTTTTATCATTTATACCATCATTAAATATTTTCATTAAATGTTCAGTTAAAAAGTTTAGAGCCCGAGAAGAGAAGCATTTTCCTTAGAGTCTAAAAGCGCTGCCACCTACGATTAACACAGATTTCCGTTTGTGATTGTTATTGACTTTCTCATTCAGATTTTGCGTTTTAAGTTGGTGAAAAAGAGTGGTACCCCAAACGAACAGAAATTCCAATAGATAGTCAAGTCAAACTCAGAACGAACGGAAACTAAGAGGAATAGGACTAACCCCCCTTGTGCCTTCAAAAGACCAGAAGATACTGCGCACTTAACTGAAAATAATCCGTATTGCGAGCTATGTGGTTTTAATTCTCATAACATAGGTCAAAAGGAAGAAAAGTCACCATCACAACCAAGATTACTGAAAAAAAGAGGATCGACAGCTTAAAATACTGTATACAGACCAATATTTATTCCTGAGTTTTGAATTGGCGTTTTGAATTGGTGAAAAAGAGTGGTACCCCAAACGAACAGAAATTACAATAAATAGTCAAGTCAAACTCAGAACGAACGGAAACTAAGAGGAATAGGACTAATCCCCCTTGTGCCTTCAAAAGACCAGAAGATACTGCGCACTTAACTGAAAATAATCCGTATTGCGAGCTATGTGGTTTTAATTCTCATAACATAGGTCAAAAGGAAGAAAAGTCACCATCACAACCAAGATTACAGAAAAAAAAGAGGATCGACAGCTTAAAATACTGTATACAGACCAATATTTATCTTTATAATTTTGGATCTATGAAAGTCAGAAAAAGATAAAACACTTAAAATATATTTTGTTGTCAATAAAATGCAAATTTTGTTAAGGTCTTAGAAGACACAGAGGGCATCAGTCCCACTCCTCTTAGTTTCTACTTGTTTTGAGCTTGAGCTGATTAATCTCTTAGTTTAACTTGTATAATAGTCTGGATTTTAGTTAACTATTTATATCAAACAGTATGGGTAACTTATAAAAATGAGAGCTGGAGTTAGTGTCAATAAAAAAACTCAACGCCATCTAAAGTATGTTTTTTTTTCAAAGCTCCGTAAATATTTCTGCCAGGAACATAAATCAAACGCTTATTACTACCCTAATTTTACCAAATGCATGAATTAAATGAATTATTCTTATTATTAAACTGACACGAATCGCAAAAGTATCACTAAACACTACATGAAAATAATAGTTTTAGTTGTCATTAGCGCCATTCTTATAAGTTACGCGTACTCCATAATTTATACAGGGGCAAAATTTTCAGAAATTTTTATAACATAGACCTATAAATAACAATTTCATAGGGAAAATCTTTTTACTTAACAGTGTAACACAAAACAAATCTGGATACTTTGGTCATGTACACAGTGGCCGTCTTCATCAGATAAATTAGCACAATACAAATACAACATTGACATTTATACAAAACAAAAATTAATTACATACAGCAATTACAGTATGTACCTACAGTATTTTTTCCAAAGCAGTTACAGATGCAAATCTCTTTGAATTCCTAATTTCCGGGTGATTGACTTGATTTTTATGTGAATAAATATCAAGTAAATGAATTTTATTGGTATTGAGAGAAACTAAATATACTTTATTTGACTTTAGTAAATTATCATAAATAGAATTTAAGCCACATTTACCTCCATCTCTATTCAAAGCCTGGCTCTTGAATAATATTTTTTAATATTTTTTTTGCGATTAAAATCATATTCAAGAACCAGGCCATGAACAGAGATAAGGGAGAGTTTGACTTAAATTCAATTTATGATAATTTACTATAGTCAAGTAAAGTAAATTTTAAAAGTTACAACTAAAAGTTTTTGACCGTTTATAAGATAAAGAAAATACGCTCCTTTAATAACAAGGATGCACCTGGTAAAATATTTCTTTAGTTCAGCACCTCCCTCAACATTATCTGAAAGCTTCAACTTAATATCTTCAACTATTCCTAAGATTTTGCAGCCATCATGTTTTGAAAACCAGAGTGCGTATGGTGCCTTTTGATTTAGTTCAATGTCACAATAGATATTTCCTGAAAATTTCAGCTTAGCAATCTAAGCCATTGCTGAGATACTGTAGCTACAATCATTAAAAACTAGGATGCACATAGTGTCTTCACGTTCAATATCATCCTAAACATTATCTGAATGTTCTGGCTTGATGCCCTTCCCTAACTGTTATTAAAATATTGAAGATGTGCCGTTTTGACATCCTGGACGCATATTGTGTCTTTTGGTTATTGTTTAACATCCGCCTTAGCATTCCATGAAAGTTTTGACTTGACACACACAGCCGGTCCTCAGATATTACTGATACTACCTTTCGACAACCAACATACACATATGGCGTTTTGATTCTGTGTGATATCTCCCTAAACATTTCCTTAAGTTTCACCTTAATATCCTCACCCCTTCTGGAGATACGTAGTCAAATACGCTGTCTTTTCAGAGGCAACAATCTAACGTCACCTATGGTAAAGAGCCATAAGGCTTCAATAAATTATTTTTTCTTTTCCCCCCAGAGCTACTCCAAATCGTAAGGATGGTTGTATAAACTTCGGAGGGAGCTTATTCGACTGGAAAATACAAGTTCTTGTGACCTTTTTAACATTCAAAGTAATCGTTAGGCATCCAGCCCCCCTGCCAAGCTCGTTTTTCCCAAATATATCTGATTAAATTTTGATATATCAATTTGGTTCAAAATAGTCCATTGGTCAATTCCCTCGGAGTTGACCTAGCGCCTCAAAGCCCCAGGACAAGGGTTGTAAATAATGGAAGTTGTCCGTTGTTATGTTCTTTATTGGGAAAATTGGGCACGTTTGACCCTCAGTCTCCAAAAACGCCTAGGGTATTAAGATAAAATTTTGAAGAAATGTAGAGAGGGATACCAAATACAATCATAGTGGCTGCTAAAAGGGAATAAAAAAAAATATCTAAGAAACAGCTAAGGATATTGAGTTAAAAGTTTCAGGGTTGTTAAGGGGATGTTGAATGGAGGGAAGTGATTGAGAAGCAACCAGCTACCCAGTCCTTTTTATGTCCTTCTCTCCTCAACAGTGACCGAAATATTGAAATAGCTATTTTTCCAGATTAGTCTAAAGTTCTAATAATATTGCCTCCAAAGATACGATACCTCCCACAGTTCCAGGACCAAGATTGTAGTTTTGCAGCTTACCCATTGTTCACATGCAGAGTTTATCATTTGAAATGAGGCGGACTACAGTATTTTCTCCAAAGTAGTTACAGAAGCAAATCTCTTTGACTTCCTAGTCTCCAAGTGATTGACTTGATTTTTATGTGAAAGTTCAATATCAGGTAAAGAATGGCATTGGTATTGAGAGAAACAAAATTTACTTTATCTGACTGTAGTAAATTATCATAAACTGAATTTAAGCCAAATTAGACTGCATCTCTGTTCAAAGCCAGGTTCTTGATATTTTTAAATAGTTTTAAGATTTTTTTTTTGTAACGATTAAAATCTTATTCAAAATCCTAGCTTTCAACAGAGATGAGGGTGAATTTGGCTTAAAATTGATTTATGATAATTTAATGCAGATAAATAAAGTAAATTTCGAAAGTTTTAACTAAAGATTTTTAGCTGTCCTTAAGATAAAGAAGATATGCGCTTTTAATAACAAGGATACACCTGGTAGAATTTTGCTTTAGTTTACCATCCCCCTCATCATTTTCTGAAAGCTTCAACTTAATGTATCCAACTATTCCTAAGATTTTGCAACCATCACATTTTGAAAACCGGAGTGTATATGGTACTGTTTGATTTAGTTCAGAATCACAATACATATTTCCTGAATGTTTCAGCTTAGCAATCTAAGCAGTGATGAAATACTGCAACTAAGGTCATTAAAAACTGGGATGCACATAGTATCTTCAAGTTCAAAAATCCCCCTCAACATGCTCTGAATTTTTTGGCCCCAAACGCGTAATTACTGAACCTTTCAACGATACTGAAAAAAACTGAAGTCACAAAACTTTGTTTGGATGTTTGTTCAAAAAACTGATGGGCGTGGGGGGGGGGGGCAAATGATTCTGACTCTTAAAAAGTGCACTAAGACTTCTTATTTCAAATCAAATGAGACTCATCTGAATTTTATACGATTGTGTCAACCCTAGAGTCAATGTTATACTTTCTTTAGACTATTTTAAACAAAAATACCATCACACGATTTCAATCAGATACGTTCGGCAAAAAGAGGGGTAGTGATGTGGGAGGGGGCTTGATAACCTCCATAATTTTGACTCTTAAAAGTGAACTAGAACTTCCAATTTCAACCAAATGAGCCACCTCTAAAGTTTAAACAACGATTTCTTCCATAAGAACCTTAAATATCTCAGTGGCATAACTTACAACTATCACCCTTGGTGATAGTTGTAACACACACGACCTGTGTGTGTGGGGGGGGGGGAGGGGATAGCTTCGCCCTGATCACTTTGACTCATAAAAATGGCATTAAAACTTCCGATTACCAATCCAATGGGTCCCCTCCAATGCCCTAGGGTCAAAACTTAGAACAGCGACCAAAATATTTTACTAAACCAATTTATAATAGCATTGAACCAGTTACAAAAAGATATTTGAGGCAAGCTGCCAAAAACGCAAGATTAGCTTTGAAAACTTGCATTTAATCATTTTGTTCTGTTTTGTTTCAATAAAATTATCATCTTATTTCATTCTATTTATCAGTCCTGGTTAAACTTCGTTGAAGTAAGGATGCTAGGGCTGTTTTTTTTTTAAGTTATACCCTTGGACATAGGACCGAAATATCCAGTGAATTGAATTCCACTGTCTTGGCGAAAAAATCCTTGGAGCAAAATATTGTTTCTACTTTTGGTTTGTTTGGCATAACTTAAAGCCCTTGCCCCATGGCTCTGGTGGTTGTGTCAACCCTGGAGTCATTGTTATATATTCTTTGGACTATTTGAAACAAAAATGCCATCACACAATGTCAATCAGATGGGTTTGGTAAAAAGAGGGATAGTGAGGTGGGGAGGGGCTAGTTGACGTCCATCACTTTTGGTTCTTAAAAGGGAACTAGAAATTCCAATTTAACTAGGAATTAGAACTTTCGAAATTTACTTTATTTATCTGCAATAAATTATCATAAATTAATTTTAAGCCTAATTCACCCTCATCTCTGTTGAACGCTAGGATTTTGAATAAAATTTTAATCGTTTACAAAAAAAAAAATCTTAAAACTATTTAAAAAATATCAAGAACCTGGCTTTGAACAGAGATGCAGGCTAGTTTGGCTTAAATTTAGTTTATGATAATTTACTACAGTCAGATAAAGTAAATTTTGTTTCTCTCAATACCAATGCCATTCTTTAACTGATATTGAACTTTCACATAAAAATCAAGTCAATCACTTGGAGACTAGGAAGTCAAAGAGATTTGCTTCTGTAACTACTTTGGAGAAAATACTGTAGTCCGCCTCATTTCAAATGATAAACTCTGCATGTGAACAATGGGTAAGCTGCAAAACTACAATCTTGGTCCTGGAACTGTGGGAGGTATCGTATCTTTGGAGGCAATATTATTAGAACTTTAGACTAATCTGGAAAAATAGCTATTTCAATATTTCGGTCACTGTTGAGGAGAGAAGGACATAAAAAGGACTGGGTAGCTGGTTGCTTCTCAATCACTTCCCTCCGTTCAACATCCCCTTAACAACCCTAAAACTTTTAACTCAATACCCTTAGCTGTTTCTTAGATATTTTTTTTTATTCCCTTTTAGCAACCACTATGATTGTATTTGGTATCCCTCTCTACATTTCTTCAAAATTTTATCTTAATAACCTAGGCGTTTTTGGAGAATACATTTATTGGAGTAGGGATAATTATCCTAGCTCGGGAGTAGGTTGGTTTCCGCGTGCTTAGGAATTAATGCAAATATTACTACAATTAAAGATTATCTGAATTTTAAATGACCACTAGAGCTTTATCTTCAGTACTAGACAGATTGCGTCCAAGAAATATTCTCTTTAAATGTGACTAAACTTTGGCACTACTACAGATAAAAAGAAAAATAAATTATTCTTTCAAATGAAAGTTTAAGATTAAAATGGACGGAATTTAATCGTGTAAGAGAGGGTAGCCATTCCTCTGCCTCTTTTTTTGCGACAAAGTGAGCTTGCTTTTATTGTGGAGTTTCAAAGTAAAGAACAGGGAAGGGAGTCAGAGATGCAGCAGTACCATTCATATATAGGATGGTATTTATTCGTTTTAAACTTTAACACCTCAATTCACCACTCTTTCTAAATTTAACCTCTATTAATTTCTAATGTATCATTGAGGGTTAAACCTAAAAAGGGATGGGTGGAACGACCTTCAAAAAATCTTTTCTTCACATTAAAATTTCAATTATGAATGAAAATTTTTCGAGAATGATGGAATGCAATGGGGAATCTTACCAATAAAATTAAAAAATATTTTATTTTACACTCTAAATTTTTCAGTGTTAGAATGGAGGTTCTATCATCTCAGCATCCTTATCGTAAAGCTTTGTTTAATTTGTCTTAGTTAAAGTAGGTCATGGGAATTTATTCTTCACCTCCGTATTAATCCGAAGAGCCTCCCTTGAGTATACCCATAAAAAGTTACGAGCTGAGAAAATTTGCCTTATTTTTGAAAAAGGAGAAAACACCCTCTAAAGGTAATAGAATCTAAAATGAAAATCACTTTGTCAGATTCAGCGTATCCAAAAACCCTACTGTAGAGGTTTCAAGGTCCAACCTGCAAAAATGTAGACTTTTGTATTTTTGCCAGAAAAAAGATCACGGATGCGTGTTTGTTTTATTTTTTTCCAAGGATGACTATACTGACCCAGTGTTCTGAGAGTTTCACAAGAGGGTTCATTCTAACGGAAATTAAAAGTTCTAGTGTCCTTGTTCAGTGACCAAAAAATTGGAGAGCAACTAGGCCCCCTCTCATGCTCATTTTTTCCAAAAATCACCCGATCATAATCTTGAGATATCCATTTTGTTCAGCATAGTCGAAAAAACTAATAACTATGTCTTTGAGGACGACTTAATCTACCACAGTCCCCGGGGGAATGGCTGCACGTCGTGAACTTTACCCATTGTTTACATATAGCATTGGCTTTTTGGAAGTATACAGATGTTTCCAGGGGGGACTTTTCTGGTGGGCAGTTTGGGGAGCATCAGACATTATCACGAATATGAGGGGGTTCTTCCCCTCCTCAATACCTCACTCTTAACGCTAAAGTATTTTTAGTAATTTCAAAAGAGCTATTTATTATAGTTAAACTGCCTTAGTGATTCCGGGGTTATTCTTAAGGAATTAGAAGAAGATTCAAATTTTAGCTCAAAGAGCGATGTATTGACGAGGGGGCAAGCCCCCTCATATACGTAATGGAAATACGTAATAAGGATATAGAAATTAATTATGTAAGTTAACTCATAATTTACGTATATTTACTACCAATAAAAACGTTCGTAAATAAAACTGAAAGTTCTAGTGGTCATTTTAAGTCACCAAAAAAATTGGAGGGCCAGTAAACCCCCTCTACTACCTCTTTTTTCTCAAAATCATCCGATCAAAATTTTGAACAAGCCATTTAGCCAAAAAATAAAATAATTATGCAAATTTAGTTTTAATTATTTATGTACAGTGAGTTAAAATCAAAACCTGCATAATTCAAAAACGTTGAGGAATTAAACCAAAAAAGAGATTTTTAACGGAAGGTAAGGAGCGACATTAAAACTTCAAACGGACAGAAATTATTCCATACATGAAAGTGGCTGTCCCCTCCTCAACGCCCCACTCTAAAGTTTTACGCTAAAGTTTGACTCCTTTTCACAACTCTAATTTTAAAACTTTAGTGTAAAGAGCTTGGCATTTAGGAGGGGACAATCCCTTTCATATACGGAATAATTTCTGCTAGCTAGTGGCTGATTAAAAATATTCTTTTTACCAAATATCTTTAAAAACATTTCAATAACAAAAAATCTATTTCTTAAAGCAAATACGCATCAAAAAGCCTTTTCATTTTTGACGGACTGGGAAAAATAGTTTATATATAATTCTAATGGCATTTGCGATTGAGCAACCATTCTTGAAAAGCTTCGGGCGAAAATCTTGTGCAAATAAATTCTGTTTGTTTTAAGTTGTGATTTTGCTCTCAACTTTCGTTTCAAGAAAACTTTGCATTTTTTTTTTTTTGGCTTGTTCTTAATATCATACACATTATTACTGTAAATATCTGGGGACTTTACACCTCATCTGCCTTTACCGTTTCCTTACATTAAAGTCTAACAAATTTTAACATTAGTCCTTGCTTTGCTTTCAGTTGAAAAAAAAACAAAACAAAAAACTTGTCAATACTTGTCAGTACTCAAGGCTGTAGCATGAAAGGGGCCAGGATCACTTTGGCCCTATAATGGCCCAAAAGTTGGTCATATTTTCAGTCAAATTATTTAATTAATATTCTCCAATGAGAATATTGGAAGCTACAGTGATGACAGTGGTCAAATATGGCTCTGAAGCATGGACGCTCCGCAAAAGCAGATGAAAATTTACTAGATGTTTTCCGGAGAAATTGCCGGAGAGATTGCTCTGGGTACCCAGCTGACTGACCGTATTTCAAACAGTAGGTTGTACGAAAAATGTGGTTCAATCCCGCTTTCTAGTGCTATAATGAAAGAAAGGTTGAGATGGCTAGGCCACGTTCTACGGATGAAGGATGACAGATTACCGAAGATTGTCCTTTTTGGCCAACCGTCTGGGGCTACACGGAAAGCAGGTCGTCCTTGTCTGGGTTGGAAGGATGTCATAAATAAAGATTTAAAGGAAATGGGAACTTCCTGGGAGGATGTAAAGAGAAAGACTTTAAATAAATCAGGTTGGAGGAGGAGCGTGCGTAGCTGTGTTGGCCTCAGGCGGCTTGGTGCTGCAGTGAGTTATTAGTAGTGGTGGTAGTATACATATCCATCCAAAGTCTCATAGCACAATTATTATTAACAAAATAATTTACCAAAATATAAATAGCAAGCAAAGATCTTCATTCTTAAGGAAAAAGAAAACAGAAAAAAAGGTTTACAAATATGCCTTTTTTTAACTAATAAAAAAGCTTTCCAATTTAAAAAGAACAGAAATGAATTCGAAAAACTTTATCTATGAAATAAGTTTTGCAATGAAAAGTATAGAGCTACGTTTACCTACTGATCTGACAGAACTAAACAACGTCAGAATTAATCAAATTTCGGGTTTTGAGTTCGCCTTGAACCTCAAAATATGCTTTTTACACTGCTTTTACAAGTATACCCCAATTTCAGAAACTTTGCCAACCCAGACAAGGACGACCTGCTTTCCGTGTAGCCCCAGACGGTTGGCCAAAAAGGACAATCTTCGGTAATCTGTCATCCTTCCTCCATAGAACGTGGCCTAGCCATCTCAACCTTTCTTTCATTATAGCCCTAGAAAGCGGGATTGAACCACATTTTTCATACTACCTACTGTTTGAAATACGATCAGTCTGCCGGGTACCCAGAGCAATCTCTCCGGCAATTTCTCCAGAAAATATCTAGTAAATTTTCATCTGCTTTTCGGAGCGCCCATGCTTCAGAGCCATATTTGACCACTGTTATCACTGTAGCTTCCAATATTCACATTGGAGAATATTAATTAAATAAAGTGACTGAAAATCTGATCAAAGTTTGGGCCATTATAGGGCCAAAGTGATCCTGGCCCCTTTCATACTACAGCCTTGAGTACTGACAAGTATTGACAATTTTTTTTTTTTTTCAACTGAAAGCAAAGCAAGGACCAATGTTAAAATATGTTAGACTTTAATGTAAGGAAACGGTAAAGGTAGATGAGGTGTAAGGTCCCCAGATATTTACAGTAATAATGTGTATGATATTAAGAACAAGCAAAAAAAAAAAAAAAAAAAAACAAAGTTTTCTTGAAACGAAAGTTGAGAGCAAAATCACAACTTAAAACAAACAGAATTTATTTGCACAAGATTTTCGCCCAAAGCTTTTCAAGAATGGGTGCTCAAACGCAAATGCCAGTAGAATTATGTATAAACTATTTTTTACAGTCCCTCAAAAATGAAAAGGCTTTTTGATGCGTATTTGCTTTAAGAAATAGATTTTTTGTTATTGAAATGTTTTTAAAGGTATTTGGTAAAAAGAATATTTTTAATCAGCCACTAGCTAGCAGAAATTATTCCGTATATGAAAGGGATTGTCCCCTCCTCAATGCCCAGCTCTTTACGCTAAAGTTTTAAAATTAGAGTTGTGAAAAAGAGTCAAACTTTAGCGTAAAACTTTAGAGTGGGGCGCTGAGGAGGGGACAGCCACTTTCATATATGGAATAATTTCTGTCCGTTTGAAGTTTTAATGTCGCTCCTTACCTTCCGTTAAAAATCTCTTTTTTGGTTTAATTCCTCAACGTTTTTGAATTATGCAGGTTTTGATTTTAACTAACCGTACATAAATAATTAAAACTAAATTAGCATAATTATTTTATTTTTTGGCTAAATGGCCTGTTCAAAATTTTGATCGGATGATTTTGAGAAAAAAGAGGTAGTGGAGAGGATTTACTGGCCCTCCAATTTTTTTGGTGACTTAAAATGACCAATAGAACTTTCAGTTTTATTTACGAACGTTTTTATTGGTAGTAAATATACGTAACTTACGAGTTAACTTACATAATGAATTTCTATATTCTTATTACGTATTTCCATTACGTATATGAGGGGGCTTGCCCCCTCGTCAATACATCGCTCTTTGAGCTAAAATTTGAATTTTCTTCTAATTCCTTAAGAATAACCTCGGAATCACTAAGGCAGTTTAACTATAATAAATAGCTCTTTTAAATTACTAAAAATACTTTAGCGTTAAGAGTGAGGTATTGAGGAGGGGACGAACCCCCTCATATACGTGATAATGTCTGATGCTCGCCCAAACTGCCCACCAGAAAAAATCCCCCTGAAAACATCTGTATACTTCCCAATAGCCAATGCTATATGTAAACAATGGGTAAAGTTCACGACGTGCAGCCATTCCCCCGGGGACTGTGGTAGATTAAGTCGTCCTCAAAGATATAGTTATTAGTTTTTTCGACTATGCTGAACAAAATAGATATCTCAAAATCATGATCGGGTGATTTTTGGAAAAAATGAGCATGAGAGGGGGCCTAGTTGCTCCCCAATTTTTTGGTCACTGAACAAGGACACTAGAACTTTTAATTTCCGTTAGAATGAACCCTCTTGTGAAACTCTCAGAACACTGGGTCAGTATAGTCATCCTTAGAAAAAAATAAAATAAACACGCATCCGTGATCTTTCTTCTGGCAAAAAATACAAAAGTCTACATTTTTGCAGGTTGGACCTTGAAACCTCTACAGTAGGGTTTTTGGATACGCTGCATCTGATAAAGTGATTTTCATTTAGATTCTATTACCTTTAGAGGGTGTTTTCTCCTTTTTCAAAAATAAGACAAATTTTCTCAGCTCGTAACTTTTTATGGGTAAGACTAAACTAGATGAAACTCACATATTTAAAATCAATATAAAAATTCAAATCTTTTGATGCAGCTATTGATATAAAAATTTCGTTTTTAGAGTTAATATTGAGCCAGGTCGCTACTTACATACACGTTGTTACCACGAACTGTTTTAAAAGGACAGTGGAGGGATCTGTGGACAGCGACTACAAATTGGCTTTTCTTGTGTGTGTGTGTGTTTTTCTTTTTTTTTGTTGCAAATACTCAAGGGAGGCTCTTCGGATTAATACGGAGGTGAAGAATAAATTCCCATGACCTACTTTAACTAAGAAAAATTAAACAAAGCTTTACGATAAGGATGCTGAGATGATAGAACCTCCATTCTAACACCGAAATATTTAGAGTGTAAAATAAAATATTTTTTAATTTTAATGGTAAGATTCCCCATTGCATTCCATCATTCTCGAAAAATTTTCATTCATAATTGAAATTTAACTGTGAAGAAAGGATTTTTTGAAGGTCATTCCACCCATCCCTTTTTAGGTTTAACCCTCAATGATACATTAGAAATTAATAGAAGTTAAATTTAGAAAGAGTGGCGAATTGAGGTGTTAAAATTTAAAACGAATAAATACCATCCTATATATGAATGGTGCTGCTGCATCTCTGACCCCCTTCCCTGTTCGTTACTTTGAAACTCCACAATAAAAGTAAGCTCACTTTGTCGCAAAAAAAGGAGGCAGAGGAATGGCTACCCTCTCTTACACGATTAGATTCCGTCCGTTTTAATATTAAACTTTACTTTCATTTGAAAGAATAATTTATTTTTCTTTTTATCTGTAGAAGTGCCAAAGTTTAGTCACATTTAAGGAGAATATTTCTTGGACGCAATCTGTCTAGTACTGAAGATAAAGCTCCAGTGGTCATTTAAAATTCAGATAATCTTTAATTGTAGTAACATTTGCATCAATTCCTAAGCACGCGGAAACCAACCTACTCCCGCGCTAGGATAATTATCCCTACTCCAATAAATGTAACATGTGTTGTGGAAGATCAGTGAAAGAAGAGACTCGATCCGTGATGCACCAAATAGTGCCCAAATGTGCGATCTTCCTCTGTGTATTAAATTTCTCGTTTAGTGTTATCTCTTCAGCAGGGGTTGTTGTAAACACTAAACTAGGCAGAGTTTTGGGTTCAGTGGAAGTAGCAAATCAGGATGGAATTGTTCCTAACCCAGATGGTACACCAAATAGTGGGCCTCGGTATTATGCAGCTTTTAAGGGTATACCTTACGCTAAACCACCAATAAACGAGAGAAGATGGAAGGTAACGTAATTTTTGTATTAGAATAGGTGACGCTTGTCTTTGAAATAAATCTATTTTTTATGCGACCGATAGACCTGGTTTTATCCATAGCGTTTTAACTACAAATTGAAAACAAAAATAGGTACCTAATAATGCCTTATTTTCAAGAAACAATATAATGATCCATTTTTAGATTGAAAGTGCCCCGTTTCTTAGGTTAAATCGTTTTGAAACAACCATAGAAAAGAAAATGGCTGATAAAAAATCATATGAGAAAAAAAACTATGACACTTTTGAACCAAATTCTGAATTATAATGGAAATTATATTTAACTAAGCTAAGTCACTTTTATTAACTATACCAAAATCTTAATTTCTTTTTCTATTTGCTGAAAATAACGCATAATATATTTCTTTGTAGTTTACTTGTTTAATAAACTGGAATCACAGATATTTTATTTCAAGTACCGTTGATATACGCCGATTGAAGAGCCTATGCAGAGGAAAGGGGAATGGGGCCTAGTGGCTCCAAAAATTAATAACGTTAATGATATCTATGAGTTTTGTTAAAGACTTCGTATTATTTGAAATGGTATTCTTTTCTTTGATATACATAGAAGCTTATAGATTTCAAAAAATTACTTAAATAAAAATGCTCTGAACATGTGTAAAAAGTTATCCAAAGGCATCAGGTTTGCATAAAGTTGGTTATTGCCTGAACGAACGTAAGACGTTAAGAAGGTTTTAATGTTGTTAGAATCGTGATAAATCATTGAAATTTCAAACAAAAAGATACAATAATAATCTATCTATAAGTGAAAAGAATTGCCAAAGGAACCATCCTCCAAATTTTGAAAGCATAATCAACCTGTTTAAGACAGGGCAATATCTAATACTTTTGCTCAATGAAAGGGGATAATTTTTAAAAAAAAATTTAATTTTTTAAATGCTTGAACTGAAACAGTTTTTTTTTTATAAAATTCAAGTAAATATAACTTGAATAATAATACAGAACATGTATTGTGAACAGCCAATAAGATTTCGGAGTTTCATCTTAAATTAAGTTCTAAAGTGCTTTTCAGTTTCCTCTGCTCATAAGATTTTAAAATTTGAATCTATTTAATATTCTGGTATGAGGTCTAGAATTTGGAACTGATTTATTGCATACACTATGTCTCAAAATCCTTAAGACATATTCATCAAGTTTGGTAATCGTCGCTTTTGGAAATTTACGATGTAGCCTATGTACACTTGGACGAATTTTATTTTTTATTTTTCAGTTTAATTTTGAACAAAAAATTGTCACTAAGCTACATAATAAAGTTGGGTGTATTATGGGTGTGTTTAATTCGGTTGGGGGTAATTTGGATCGTATGTGAATTTTCTAATTTTTGCAAAGAACTGTAGGATCTAAAGACCATCCGCTTTTCACGCAGAGAAACAAATTATGCAGAAGCCATATTCTAGGCCCAAGAGTTACCATTAAAAAAGCTATATGCCCTCCTACTCTTTAAGCTCACTCAAAATTACAGTAATGGGGACTTCGAATAAAATTGATGGTCTCATAATGTTGAAAGATGTAGATTATGGCAAAACAAGTTGTGACTCTGGAAGTCAGAACGATTGTCCGAACGAGAAAGTTTGAATTGTAGAAAGATTCGTTTGTTAGCTACATTTTTATTGAAATCTAGAAAACTATTGAAATATAAAAGGTAATACTTCAGCAAGTAAAGTCACTGAAATACTCTGACGTAGTGTTACACACAAACAGAGCTTATAAAAGCCTTTTTCCAAAGGAAATTAAAGAGTGATATTAAATCTTAAACACGAAAAGAATTTCGCTTGTATACATGGGGGCCGGCAACCCCCTCCCCTCTTAGTGCTAAAATATAAGTTTTCTCCATGTTTCAAGAACAAATGCTGTGGCAAAAGAGTAATGTTACTAAATTTGATTTACATGTTCTCAGATGTTTGACAGTGAAAAGGCTTATTCATTCGCATTTGTTTTGAACAAAATAAATCTTCAGATCCAATGATTGAGAGGTAATCGCTAAGCAACACACTTAGAATTCCTGTTGGCTATACACATAATACACTAAAATGTTTCAGTGAAAGCTCTAGTCAAACTTTAGCGTGCAAGGGAGCGGGGTTGAGGGTTGGCAGCTCCCTACGAGACAGGATCAGTTCTGTTTGTTTTTATTTTGGCTCATTACTTTCATTTGGGGTTTCTTTTTATAATTTAATCACGAAAAGAACGGAAGAACTCCTATTTGATACTGTCCTCCATTTGACGTTAAAAGCTGAAAAAATATTCAATTAGAAAGTTTTTTCTTTTTAATTGAGAGTACAGAGCAACGTCCAAACTTAAGGCGAACAGAAATTATCCAATATATGAGGTCGGCTGATGCCCCGAAGCCCGCCACCATGCACTTAAAGTTTGCATGTATTCTTCATGCATATCCTACTGTCATTTCGCGTTTACCTCATTTTATTGCCTAATTATTTTCACGCCTATTAAGAAGGCTGCTGCTAAGGACGGGGAAATATTCGAGTTATTTGTTGCACGGGAGAATGGATCGTAAAGAGTGCGATTTATCGGTCCTCGAGGTGATATAGACTCGCATGAATTAAAAAACTTGGAACACTTTTGGAAAAACTGTGAAAACGGAAGAGTCTCAAAGAAAAAAAAGTTAAAACAAGATACTTTTTAAGCACAGAGAAGGAAAAATTAAGGATAGTCTATGTATTGACCCCCAGTTTTTTTTTTGCTGGGAACATGTTTTTATGGGCTTTCATTATTTCATGAATGATTCATCTGGGTCGTCGTCTGGTAACCTTAATGCTTCCAGAAATGATTCCTTGGAGGGATTTTGGAATTTTTTTTTTCAGTTACTTGAAATACAAGTGTGTAAAGTAGTGCTTCAGCAAAAATTTTGTAGCCAATTGTAAATATGGTGCAAGATATTGCGTTTTAAGATTAAAACGGTTGTAGAGTTAGAAAAAGATTTTAAATCCTCTGATTATGTTATACACTGGTTCATTTATCGAAATTGAATAAATGGATTAAGCCAATGGATAAAAACAAAAAAATGTACAACAAAAATGTTGATGAAAACATAGGGCACATAAAATGACTGGACTGTAAGGCAGTCATTCGAAAAATGATACAAAAAACATATAATTGACACATATGTGTGGTCTCTGGGCCAAAGCTCCCTCGGAAATTAATAAAAAAAATTCAGTCTTACTTATAGTTTTACATTTTTCATATGATTCTCTTGGTATTTTGCCTTTTTTTGGAAGCGGGAATAAGTTTCTACATAGCTGCTTCATGTGTGTGGCATCGTAAAATGCTCTAAAAGAAAACCGGATAAGATATTTATAAAATTAACAATTGTTCCCAGCAAAGTTTCAGATTGAAAAACTATATGCTTAATCAACAAGGCATACTGCCTAGGAGGTCTAAGTTTGGTATTTTCCAAAGATTGTTTTTCTTTGAAGAATTTTTAAAACTTAAACTAAAAGGACATTTTATAGCTAACTTTAATTAAGCTATTAGAGCTGAAAGGTTTAAAAAGGACAACTTCAAAACTGGACTCCATCTAGGCATTAACATTGCCACATATACTGTTCATTTGCCCAAACCTTATGAAAATACTCGTCTGTATAACCCTTAATGTAAATATGGATTCCTGGTTTTATTTAATTGATGATTGTTAAAGGGTCATTGAATTAAGCAATCATAAGAGGGTTAGGGAAGTGCATTCAAATGGCAACAGAATTCGAGGCTCTTCCGGTTATAAATCAATTACGCTGATTAATCTTGGTTAGTTACGATTGGTCCGGTAATGCTTTGTTTTCGCTTCACTTAAAAAGTTGACAAATTGAATTAGTTTGGGCTATAATAGATCTATCTCTCCACAAGACCTTCCGGGGGGGGGGGGGGGTATGAACATTGTGTGTTAGGATTGCTTTATTTATATTAACAGGGCCGTTTCAAAACTTTCTATGACGTCGTATACAAGGGCATTGACATCAAGAACACCACCATCCCAGAGAAGGGCGGTGTAGTAGTAATGTCACACGGAGTGATACTTTCAAATTAAAAAAAACTCCCTTAATTTTTTTTGTATAATATTCCTTAATACAAAAAAATCATTGTTCTCTTACCTCTACCTTAAATTACACCTCTGGACTTAATCCACAGATGATATCACGTTTATCCTAACCAGACCTCCAAAGATAATAAGTATTAAAAAAGAAGAAAAGTCTCAACATGCACTGTTTTACCAGGAACGGAAGAAAAGTACACTTTACCCCTTCGCCAAAATTGTAATCTCCATATCTCCGTTCCCCTTCAAAAACAGAAAATTGTCCCTTAAAGGTTTAATCCGATCCCCGAGCTGTGAAACAAAATAGGTTGGATTTACCAAACTACGTGTAAAAAATGAAACTTATTGGTTTCATGTAATATTTATAATGATGTTTAGTCGCTTACTTTTCGGCAAAAAAAAAAACACACAAAAAAACGCATAGTCTCTTATGGGGATCCAAAAAACAATCGACCTATTTGAATTACACTCGCCGTAGAAAATACCTGCTTTGTACCAACACGTCAGAGTTTCAGATACAACCGACAGTTTATAATATTGTTATTTAGAATATATAACGTATCTTTTGATTACTCTTTGCAAATAGAACTTAAAAACAAGGTATCTTTTAATCTGAAAGAAAATATCACTTTTTGATTATGCTGCTCATGTACATATACAAGGGAGCTTTGATCTCAAGCCCCTCCTCTACAGTTCCAAGTTCATTCAAAAATTTCATCTTTATCGAACCCCACTTAGCGTGTTAGCTTGAGGAATGGACAAACCCTCTCTTTGGAGATTTTGCTGATTATTTGAGTATTTTTTTTTCATATTGATTTTTAAGTTGGCTTTTCGGTAATTATTGTTGTCGTTGGCGGCTATGTTCATCACGACAAGTTAAGAAGATCTTTGTTTTGTAATGTACTTTCGAGAGCCGTGCTGTTTTTGTTTTTATTTTTTATGGTATTTACCAGGTGACATATAGCGATCGCAATTTCTGTCGGTCTGTCTGTCTGTCGGTCTCGGTTTTGCTATTTTGGGCACTTACAGATAAGCTAGGACGACTACAGTTGACAGGGACCAGACCATATTAAATTAAAAATAGTCTCTTCCCCGCTTGGACTATCTGGACGGGAGGGAGGGAGGGACGGTTAATTCGGAAAAAATTGAAAAATTTGGGTATTTTTAGCTTGCGAACGGGTGATCGTATCTTAATGAAATTTGATATTCAGAAGGATGTCGTGCTTCAGAGCTCTTGTTTTAAATTCCGACCAGATCCCGTGACATTGGGGGGAGTGGGAGGAGGAAAATGGAAATCTTCGAAAATACTTAGAGCGGAGATATTGGGATGAAACTTTGTGGGAAGAATAACTACAAGTCCCAGATACA
Organism: Artemia franciscana; assembly: GCF_032884065.1. Lineage (NCBI taxonomy): Eukaryota > Metazoa > Arthropoda > Branchiopoda > Anostraca > Artemiidae > Artemia > Artemia franciscana. The sequence continues at coordinate 16,925,489 of NC_088881.1, forward strand.
TGATCGAAATAACCGGACTAGATCTCTTCTCTTTGGGGGAGTTGGGGGGGGTTTCAGTGCTTTGGTGAGTTCGGTGCTTCTGAAAGTGCTAGGACGATGAAAGTTGGTAGGCGTGTCAGGGACCTGCACAAATTGACTTGATAACAGTCGTTTCTCCGCTCGACCATCTGGAGGGGCTGGAGGGATGGGAAATCGAAAATTTAGGTATCTTTATCTTACGAATAGGTGATCGGATCTTAATAAAACTCGATATATAGAAAAATGTTATCTCTCTGCTGCTCCATTTTCAATTCGAATTGGATCCGGGGACATAGGGGGGATGGAGGGGGAAAGGGAAATGTTGGAAACTGAAAATCTTGGAAAATGCTTAGTGTGGAGAGATCGGGATGAAACTTGATGGGAAGAATAAGCACGAGTTCTAGATACGTGATTGACATAACTGGACCGGATTTACTCTCTTTGGGGGAGTTGGGGGCGGGGGATTTCCATTGCTTTGGCGAGTCCGAGTTCTGCGTGCTAGGACGATGAAAATTGGTGGACGTGTCAGGGACCTGCACAAATTGACTTGATAACTGTCGTTTCCCCTATTTTATCATCGGGGGAGGGGCTGGAGGGAGAGGAAAAATTGAAAAAATGAAGTATTTTTAATTTACGAATGGGTGATCGGATCTTACTGAAATTTGATATTTAGAATAAGTTCGTGTCTTTAGCTCTTATTTTAAATCCCAACCGTATCCGGTGATATTGGGGGAGTTGGAGGGAAAAAGGGAAATCTTGAAAACGCTTGGAGTGGAGAGATCGGGATGAAACTTGGTGGGAAGAATAAGCACAAGTCCTAGATACATGATTGACATAACCGGACTGAATCTGCTCGGTATTAATTCGGAAAAATTAGGTAACTTGAGGTATTTCTAACTTACGAACAGGTGACCCGATCTTAATGAAATTTGATATTTAGAAGGAACTCATGTCTCGGTCCCAACTAGATCTGGTGACATTGGGGGGAGTTGGAGGGGGAAGCCGGAAATCTTGGAAAACCCATTGAGTGGAAAGATCGGGATGAAACTTGGTGGGAAGATTAAGCACATATCGTATATACATGATTGATACAACTGGACTGAACCCGCTATCTTTGGGGGAGTTGTGGGGAGGGGTTTAGTGCTTTGGTGAGTTCGGTGCTTTTGGACGTGCTAGGACGATGAAAATTGGTAGGCATGTCAGGGATCTGCACAAATTGACTTGATAACAGTCGTTTCCCCCGATTCGACCATCGACCAAGATTCGACCAAGGGAGAGGAAAAATTGGAAAAAAATGAGGTATTTTTAACTTACGAATAGGTGATAGTATCTTAATGAGTTTTGATATTTAGAAGGACCTCGTGTCTCAGAGCTCTTATTTTAAATCCCGGCCGGCGTTAATTCTCTAATTTTCCTTTTAGATCTATCTATTGATTCTTATAATTTTTCTAGAACTCATGCCATGTGAGCTCTTGGCTCTCCCAACCTCGTCACAAGTGTCATATGAACTCTTAGCTCTTGTTTTATTTAGCTATAGGATGTCATCTTCAAAGACATATTATCTTTTGAAACAAGCACCAATTTTGAGCCTATTAAATTCCTTTTGGAATTTCGTGTTGCATATTGGCAATTTTTTTTTTCAACATAAACAGTCCATTTCCCCTTTTCAGGACCCACTGCCATATGGAACATGGGAAAAAGATCTAGATGCTACCCGTTTTCAGGCCGGTTGTCTCCAATGGGATCGCAGTCAGCATCAAGTTGTCGGATCGGAAGACTGTTTATACTTGAATATTTACGTTCCATCAAGCTCAATTTCTCCTGGTGCAGGTAAGACCTCTTACAGACGTTTCTTTTCTTGCATCTGACATGACAGCTTTGCCAAAAGACAGGAGAAGAGAAAATATTGGTGCATAAACATAAATCACAATTTTAAGTGGTGATGGGAAAGTACTGAAAGGTGCACTTGACATTGCGTCGTAAAATAATTTACTGCTATGTTTCGATTGAAGAGCCTGACATGAATATGGGAGTTCGAAACGCTGGTGTACGTTGATGGAAGAATTATGAAAAGTTCTGGAACCAACTTCTGTTTTCAAAAACTTATTTTTGTTATTTATGATTAATGTTACCTAATGAATTGTTCAAAAATTTCTATTTACTTTACAATGACAGTTGACAAGGGTATAGTAAAAACATACTTTTTACATTTGGCAACCTATTTTGCATCATATCCAGAACCCGTCTTCAAGGAAACATCAGCGCTCTCAATAAGATAAAAAAGCGCATGAAAAACATTGCATTACAATCATAAATTTATCATACAAAAGTTTTCAAACTACTTTTAAGTTTCAAACCATTTTCAGCAAAAATTTTTGTTTCTGTAAACAATGTTCTAGATATGACAAGGTTGACGCGAAAGTGATCATACCGCAGTAAAGTGACAGTTTCTACCGATTTCGACAAAAAATGACAATTATGGGCCAAAGGGTCCTAACATTATAATGAAATTGAAGATCTAAGGTCTTCCAGTCGATCAATATAGACTTGTTGGATAGCTATCTACTCACCTTTCCAGTTTCATAGGCCGTAAGGCTGCGTGGTACTCTTCATTTTGAAAATACAAGTAGCCTAGTCCGCACAAATAAATTGCTTACATAGGAATGTATTTTTCGGCTTCATTCATCTGAGGTGACTCAATTGAAGTTTCATAAAATTATATACAGACTTGAATTGTTATGCATTGGTTTCAATTGATATTTTTCTGCCGTAAAAGTTTTCAAGAATGCCATTTTTCAGACACATTATCCTTAGTGGTAAAATTTCCATATAAAACAGCGTGTCTAGGGCTAATTATTCCAGGTAAATGCGGAAAGGAGGACATTCGGTCTGTGCCCCTTCCAGAATGTCGGGTTTAGACACTTTTAAGAACGCATTTCTTTATTTTATGCATTGCTTTCAACGTTCTGGTGATTGACCGAATAAGGCACCTTCTACTATCTTCACCTTTTAAACGACCAAAGATATACAGCAAATATATTTTTGCTGTAAACAACCAAGAAGGGTCGTTTTTCAGGGGGGGGGGGAATACAAAAACAACTTTATACGAATCAGAAAAAATTTTCGGGAGGGGTGGGGGGTTCAAACCCTCGAAACCTATGGATACGACCGTGTCTCCTAGTATTCATTACCCACTCGTCTATACATTGATAATCTTCAGATCCTGCTTCCCTTTTAAACTTGTGCTACCTATACACAAATTGTGCCGTAAAATTGTCGGCAATGTTTGTTGTTCCATGGTTTTGCAGCTAAAAGTCGTTATTCTAAAAGTAGAATTTCTCATAGAGCCCATTAAAACTAAAATCAAACTGTACAACACATAAACTGTAAAACTCGTAAAACGTGTAATCTGTACAAAATGTGGCAAGAAAATAATAAAAATAATCTGTTTTGCAGAAGAAAAAGAAAGATCAAAATAAAAATTTTACGGTACTTACGTATTATACGAGAAACGCTCGAGACATTACCCGGTTTTTACCCCAATTAGTTTGCAATGTATAGTGATAGAATATAGTGTCTGACCATGGATAGCTATATTATAGTTAAATTTTTAGTTGGTATTTTGGTTAGGTTAGAATAGGTTTTTCCAGGTTACCTATATAATATATGCTATGCTCCCCCCCCCCGTAATTTGCAAATACATTGCCCAAATTTGTTACTAAACTATTATATTTTTATCTTACTTAGATAGATTTCATTAGCATTAACCAAACTTCACTTCTCAAGTGTTTCTCGTATAATGCTTAAGTACCCATCATACAATCTTAGCCAAATTTCAAAAACTAATAAATTAGCCATGCTAATTTTCAGAGATGAACTCCAGTAAATACGAAGTGAGTGATCTGAAGTAAACCATGTAAATGTAGTCCCTTTAAAAATACTAACTTTTCCACCATATTTTTCCCGTTAGGTTGAATTTTTAATAGAACTCTGAATTCTTGTTTACTGATTTTTTTTTTCCGAGCACCCAAACCTTTCCAGAATGATTTACTTTGAGATGAGTGTTAATCATCAAGTGTAATTATTAAGTAATTTAAGAATTTAAAGAGAGGACCGGAGCTGCAATTAGATAAGCCAAGTTTTAGATAACCTCACACGTCAAAATCTGTACAAATATTTGAAAAATGATCGATATTGTTACCTTAGGTCTATTTTCCATCTAAATTGGACATTTAAAGGTTAAATTCTAAAAAAAGAAAATATTATGCATTACCTTATCAAATAATCGTCAGAACAAAAATTTTGCAGATACTATGTCGCTCATTGAGGAGTTTTTCGGCAATGTTTTCATTTATATGCTAGAAAACCTGTTGGTTGTAGCCCTGTTTGACCTTTCTTTGTCATCCCCGAAGTCTGGTTTTTTAAAGAATCGTTCGGACTGCGAAAGCCTAGGAAGGAAAAATTACCGAGACTATGGACAAGGGGACAACCTTAAAGAAAACAATGTGTAATCTGATCTCTGGGTTTTACTGCTGGGCTGCGTTTGAGCAAAAAATTGTCTTGAACGTCTTGAAAAGCTAATTTATCCAAAATTTGTATTCGGAGTATTAATCAAAGATATATCTCTATTAGCTTAAACACGACTGTTTAGCTGCATTTTATAGACTCCCTAGGCTCTTGTCTGAAGGTCGTTTAATTAATTATTTCAAGTGATGGGATATTTCAACAGTAAAGCCAAGGGATCAGGTACAGGAGTGTGTCGGTTTGATTACGTCTCGACTATGAATATTAAGTGAAATACAGTTTTACACCCCAAGGCAGGTAATTTTCTTATCATGCCTTGTAAAATTCTACACAAGGCAATATCTCAAATGGGCGGTGTGGAGGAAATGAATGTTTTGAATGAAGGCTAACAAAATTCAGTGCTCAATAATTCGAATTTTTTTCGCTTATCATACTCAACATTTTGCAATCACTGACAGGTTTCACTTAGGTTAGACATATATCATCATTTTCTACATCGTTTTCTAAATTTTCTAAATTATTTCTAAATTATAGGGGGGGGGGCGATAGCCATAATATCATTAAATGTATTTTAGCTTTATTTGGTACTCATTTTTATTTTATTTTTCTAATATTGGGGTTACCCGTCCCAATGGACAATTGAAATGAAAGTTCTTAAGCCGAAATGGCCAGCCATGACAAACAACAAGAGAGAGATAAAGAGAGATAAAGAGAGAGATAAAGAGAGAGATAAAGAGAGATAAAACTCAACGAAAAGACAACGAACGAGACTGCGGCCAGTAGAATTAAAAGATGAATGATTAAAGAGCGGACATTTCGCTTGTATGTAAACTGAGCGTCCTCAGCACAAGAGAAACAAAGATGAGAAAAAACTAAAACTAAATAAAAATACCACAATTATTAATAAAATACAATTGTCGCAACCAATCCACGTAGGGAACAGAGCTACTTTGATCAGAACACCAAAATGACTAAGCGAAAAAGTGTAAAAATTGAAATGAAGTTAAATATTCTGTTGCGATAAAATCCTCTTGTTACATATTTTTTAAGCAATTCTTGTTGGTCTTGTAGGTAATCTCGTTCCCTGATGATTATATAAAATCTTAATTCACTTATTGACTATTGATTCATAATTCAAAAGGCTATCATAAATTGGGTTAACATTTAAATTTCCCGTGTCTCTATTTATTGAAAGATTAGCAAACATATATTTCCTAGTTTCTACAGCCTCCCTCGCCCACTGACAAAAACCTCTATCAATGGAAATAGCCTTGGCCTCATCAAATTGTACAAAATGTTCAGGATGAAAGAACACATGTTCAACCAGAGCCGAAACAAAAGTTTCAGGAGGCTTGTTTAATTGTAGGGTTTTTTCTATTGAGATTTATGCTCAATAAATCTTTCATGAAATTGTTGGTAATTTCTACCAATATAAAACCTCCCACAAGAACAAGGAATGAATTTTATACACCACACTAACTGAATTTCCTCGGGTTAAATCCTTCTTGGAATTAAGGAAACTAAACTATTGGTCTCACCGATTGGAAAAATGTATAAATATTATCTTTACGTAAAATTCGTGTAAGTATCTCTCCCAAAAAAGGTACATAAGGCAAAAAAAATGAAACTTTTAGACACGTTATTGCAGAAGACTGCGAAACTCCAATAACCCTATTATTATGTTCAATACGTCTATTTTCTATTATTTTATCAATGAATTTAATTGGGTAACTAATTGGGTGTTTGTTCAATGGGCAATGGCACACATAGCTAGAAGCGTACTAAAATACACATGTATTTAGCACTTGAATACTTTAAAAGCAAAAACAGAATTTTTGTCCACAGATTGGAACATTGTTCTCTCATTTCCTTTGCTGTTGCAGTCCAGACTCAAAATCTTAGCGTGGAAAAATTTAAATCTAAGCAGCACAGCGTGTGAGATGAGATATTATGAACTTATATCCCACATCATTCAATCTTATTGCACTCAAGCTGAAACATGTTTGACAGAGACTTAACAGTAGCCCAATTTGACAGATTGATTGTAATTTCGAGAGTCGGAGTTATTAAGCCATCAAGCTGAGAAAACTGAATGTCAAGTAGGGCCGAATAAACATTTTCGGTTCCCACAACTAGGCTTTAGTAAATTCGAAATATTTTTAATATGGCCATCCAAAATCAAGCCACATCGATTTTTTAGTAATTAAATAAAAAAAACAACAAGTTTTTTGAATGGGAAGTAAGGAACGACATTAAAACTTAAAACGAACAGAAATTACTTCGTATATGAAAGGACTGCTTCCTCATCAACACCCCGCTCTTTACGCTAAAGTCTGACTCCTTCTCTTAATTCTACTTTTTAAAACAGTAAAAAACTTTAGCGTAAACAGCGGGGCATTGATTAGGAAACAGCGGGGCCCTTTCATATACGAAATAATTTCTGTTCGTTTTAAGTTTTAATGTCGCTCCTTACTTCCAGTTAAAAATACTTGTTTTTTTATTTAATTTCTGAAAGTTTTTGAATCAGTGCATGTTTTGATTTTGGCTCTCCGCAGATGAATAACTAAAACAAAAATTGCATATTTATTTCGTTGGATAATTGGCTTTCTTGTAGTTTTGATCGAGTGATTTTGAGAAAAAAAGAAGCGGGGGAGGAGGCTAAGTTGCCCTCCGATTTTTTGGTTACTTAAAAAGGCAACTAGAACTTTTATTTTTTACAAATGTTTATTAGTAATTGATATACTTAACTTACAAATTAGCCTACGTAACGAACTTCTATATTCTCATGTTGTTATTACGTATATGAAGGGATTCACCCCCTCGTCAGTACCTCGCTCTTTACACTAAAGCTTAAATCGTGTCCCAATTTCTTAAAAATGACCTCTGAATCACAAAAGCCGTAGAATAAATAGTTGAAATTACTAAAAATGCTTTAGCGTAAAGAGCGAGGTATTAGGAGGAGGTGAGCCCATCATACACGTAATAATTTCTGTTCGTTTTAAGTTTTAATGCTTCTCCTTAAAAAACTTTTTCATATTTATTTTTTCATTGTTTTTATTTAAATAATGCTAGAAAATCCTGCTCTCCCTTCATGAAACTTTTCTTCCCCCATGACAAATTTCTCCAAGGAAAGTTTCTCCAACATATCCCCCTCTTCTCAACCTAAAAATCCCCCCGAAAACGTCTGTACTCTTCCAAACAACCATTACTATATGTAACTATATGTAACTGGTCAAAGTTTGTAACTTGTGGCCCCTCCCACGGGGACTGTGGGGAGTAAGTCGTCGCCAAAAATATAGTTATAAGGTTTTTTGACTACGCTGAATAAAATGGCTATCTCAGAATTTTTGAACCGGTGACTTTGGGAAAATAATTAGCGTAGGAGGGAGCCTAGGTGCCCTCCGATTTTTCGTTAACTTAAAAAGGGCACTGAACTTTTCATTTCCGTTAGAATGAGCCCTCTCGCAAGATTCTCGGACCACTGGGTCGATACGATCACCCCTGGGGGAAAAAACAACAACAAAACAAACAAATAAACACATTTTTGTAGATAGGAGCTTGAAACTTCTAAAATAGGGTTCTCTGATACGCTGAATCTGATGATATGATTTTCGTTAAGATTCTATGACTTTTAGGGGTTGTTTTCCCCTATTTTATAAAATAAGGCAAATTTTCTCAGGCTCGTAACTTTTGACGGGTAAGATTAAACTTATATATTTAAAATCAGCATTAAAACGCAATTCTTCTGATGTAGCTATTGGTATCAAAATTCCATTTTTTAGAGTTTTGGTTACTATTGAGCCGGGTCGCTCCTTACTACAGTTCGTTACCACGAACTGTTTGATTGCAGCTTGAAGTTACCAAGTTAAAACTTTACTTGACGGCACATACCCGGTAAAAATTAATTATGGAGTTCGGCAAGGTGCCGTATTGTCTCCTAGTATATTCAAATGCGTGCTTGCATCGTGCCTGCGTCCCCTTAGAAGTTCTGTTTTTTACGGTAATATTGGTTTGTCTTCTATTACATATGCAGATGACGTTCTTCTTGTTGCCCGGACTCGCCGTGGATTGCTTTCTAATTTTACTATATTAACCAATGAACTATCTAAGATTGGACTGTCAGTTAATGCGTCTAAATGCGAGTTTATTTGTTTAAATAGCCCTTATGCGGTCGCTCCATTCGTTGCTGGGACTGCAGTTCTACCACGTTCTTCTTTAGTTAGTTGGCTTGGTCTGTGTTTCGGCCCAATACTTTCCACTACCTGTTCATCCCTAGTGAATCAAGCCGTGAAAAACCTACGCGTCGCTTACGGAAAAATATCCCCAAACAAAAGCCGTTACAACCGCAACGGTTTGTGCATGATTTATAACGCTTATTGCGCCCCTGTGCTTTTGTTTTTATTAGGCATGGCTCATCTGTTTCGTAAGAAAGATCGACATACTGTAAGTACGGCTTATTTCAGATATAGCAAATTCCTCCTCCGGCTTCCTAGATGGCACCGAAACAAAAAAAAATAATTGCTCGATTTGGTTTAATTGATGTGCCTTCTCGGATTCGGTCTTCCAGTGATGATTTATGTAAAAAGACTATCAACTTTATTCACGTTTATGACCCTCTGCAGCCTTTTTTCCATATTGATACTGGTTAATTAGTCCATGTTGTCTTTTGTTAGTTTGAATTTTTGTTCTTCGCTGTTTATCGTTTTTGTTTATTTATAATACTCCGTACTTTGTGTTTTTTATACTTTTACGGGTAATAAAGTTCATTCATTCATTCATATCCAGGAGAAATTTTCTGAACGGTCAAAAGTAAATACAGTAGTATTGCATTAGTGAAGAACAGTGTACCTCTTTCAGTAAAAAGTAGTGCTGATCCCTATTAATTGGTTTCCCCCTGACCAATTAGTAAAGAAAAGATGAATGTAGTTCCATGATATGGGGTCATACGATTGAAAAGTGAAATCTCTAGTGTCCTGTTAAGGGGAGAAAGAGGTTGAAGGGCAACCAGACAATAGTTTTACTCCAACCCATGTCGTGCTTCATTGGGATTGGATTAAATGGGACATGACTCGTAGAGCATCAAGGCTTAGTGACCCAGATTATGCAAACAGTCCATTTTTCAGAGGTAGATTTAAAAGAATATGTAGGCATGGTGCCCCTAGTTAAAAGTCAAGTCAGGGCAGGAATGGGAATTTTTATTACTGAAAGTATAAATTCAGTCTGAGATCCCTCCAATCACCATCCACCGCCAACTTTTAGCCAATAGGAATACAGATTGTATTTTGCTTAAACAAGAACTCTGCAAGGACTTTAAACCACATCATTGGCAAAACAGTGACACTTGCAAGCCTGGTGCAAAAACAAGGAAAGTTTTGCCTTGGTGCTAAAAAAAAGTCAAAGTTGAAGACGGAATGGATGCAAAAATGGCCTTATTCCAAACTGCAGCATTTTGCGGCATGATTTTAGACAGACCTGGTGTAAAAACGAGGTAGGTTTTAAATAGTTGCCAAAAAAAATTCTGACTCAGAGTAAAGATGAGTCAAGCCCTTATTTGGTGCAAAACGAGCTAATTCTCGATTTTGGTGGAAGAAAGAGCTAAGTCCTAATTTTGTTACGAAATTGAGCTAAATCTGATCTGGTACAAAAGCAATAAAAATCCAGCTGCAGTTAGTCCTGCCCCACTGACAACTGAAGGCTGTTAGCATTCAGCAAAATTTTCAAATCAGAAACTCGCAATCGTTTTGATTCTGTACTATTGGAGGTGCACTACTGCCCTCCAACTGCCAAATTTTTATCTGAAAAGTAGTTATGTTACACCTTTTATAAACTGGAATCATACAAAGATTTTGTTCTGCATGAGTGGAAGTCAAGTTCAGACAAATGGCCCTTCAGCTATAATTTCACTATTCCTTACCAAATTTTGAGCAAAACCTTAGCAGTGTGGCATTTTACTGGGAAATTAATCTTCGAATAATATTTAATGTATTTTCTAAGAGGAACAAAAGGGCCCATGATCCCTCCATCCCCACTTTACACTGCAAGTTAGGGTTTATTTTTGCCCTATTAGGCTGAAACCTGTAGGGCAAGTACCAAGGGGATAGAATAGACGAATTTCCAAAGTTTCCCGTGGGAATTATTTATGACGTTTAAGGGAGCGATAGTCTTACTCTTAATTTCATTTTAGTTTTAATCTAATTCTAGTTTAATCTCTCTTCGTTTTAGATTTGACTGCATTAACCATTTAAGAATCTATTTCATTTAAGTTGCATTATTAGGTCAGGGTAACTCATGTTTGTTATAAGTTTTAATTATCATATGACTTTATTTCTGCTCGTTTTAGGTTATAGCAATGCTATTGATTTTTCTTATAGAATTATATTTTAGGAGCCTTTTCATATTATAACGCTTAAGAAAAGAATAATTGAAAACAAACTTAGAAGGCCAGCCACCAATAGTAGAATTATTCTGAAAATTTGTTTTACATGTAATTTTGCGATTTTACCACTTTATCGCTTAACTAGCTTCAACCCTAATTTGGCAGTACCTTTAACAGGGTTCACGAGACGCTTATAAAAATAAGGATAAAAATATATAAGTGAGGACAAAATCAAAGTTGTTTTTATAATAAACCGCCGATATTTTATCATGCTTCGATATAGGAAATATTGCGGCAGTTTTTTGGCATATTTCACAGCCATAACTTAATAAGCATAGAATTGCTACAGTTTATCTTTTCAAACAGTTCTTGGTAACGGACTGACGGAGCTACCTGAACAACACAATTTTAAAAGTAAATGATCAATTAAAAGAATTGGCCTTTTATGCTAATTCAAATATTTACAATTCATTAAGTTTAATGCTACCAATCGAAAGCTACGTGCCGGAAAAACTTTTGACCGATTATCGAAAAAAGCACCAAAAGAAGTCAATTGATCTTAATGAAAATTGCACCATCAGATTCAGCTTATCTGAGAACCCAACTGTAATGGTTTCAAGCTCGTATCTACAAAAATCTTGAATCATATATTTTTGCCAGAAAAAAAAATCACGGATGCGCGCTTATTTGTTTTTCGTTGTTGTTTTTTTCGCAGGGGTAATCGTACCAAACCAACGGTCCTAGATGATCAGAAAAGTGCTCATTCGACAGAAATAAACTATTCCAGCGATTTTTTTAAGTAACCAAAAAGATTGGAAGGCAACTAGCCCCCCTTCCATACCTCTTTTTTTCCAAAGACATTAAATAAAAATTCAGAGACAGTCATTCAATTAAGCGTTGTTCAAATGCCTTTGGAGATGATAATACTCCATATAGCCCCCGGAGAAAAGGCCGAGAGTCACACAATTCTCCTATGTTCCCATATAGTGTTTTTTAGTTGGAATTGTATGTAACATTTTTGGATGGAATTTCCTCTGGTTGGGGGATTTTTGTGTTTAGGAAAGTTTCCAGGGGAAATTTGACGCGGAGGAAGGCAAGGGAGTTTCCTCGAATCATTTGGAAAACGGTTGAAATTAAATAGAGAAAAAAAAATGAGTTTTTTCAATTGAAGGTAAGGAGCAAAATTGAAGCTTAAAAGTACAGAAATTGTTCCATATATGTGGTGGACTATCCTTCCTCAACCCTCGCTCTTTACGTTAAAGTTTCGATTTCTATCACGATTCTTGAAAAAAGACTTCTCAAACACAAGAGCCGTTGACTTTGAGTGAGAAGTGTTTTTAAAGAACTTAAAAGACTTTAGCGTAAAGAGCGAGGGTTGTTAAAGGGGTAGTCCCCCTCATACGCGGAATATTTTCTGTTTGTTTTAAGTGTTAATGTTGCTCGTTGCAGTGAATTAAAAAAAACAAACGTTTTTTTAGTACCTATGCGAAACCTTTGACTAGTAACAGTTGCCTTAGACATTTTAAAAGGATCGAGGATTGTTACCTACTACAACAAAGCTAATTTAGCTTTGTTTGGTACATGTTTGAGCGGTGTATCAGAATGTTAACCCTTTATCAGGTTCATCCTAACCAAAATAATGGCACGTCGCTATGGACGTTAATTTGGCTTTCTATTTTTGCCAACAAAAAGGGGTTTCGACTGGAATTAAAGTATGGTACTTCTTTTATCCATTAACAAAAAAATTGAATGGTTTATATTGAAATTAAGATATTATCAGCTTAAAATTCAAAATACTCTGCGAGGATCCTTTTAGAACTTATTAACAAAAGTGAGCATGTATTTGGGAAATTTATTTGGGGGATTGGGGGGGGATTCTTTATAACAACAAAAACCAACATTTAGTACTCTAGAAACTATAGTAGAATTGTAAAACCATGGCGTTTTATGTGCCCCAAGTCCCAATTAGTTCTTTGAATTTATGCCTCCCAAAGGGAACTCTTGAAACGTTGGGAGAACCACACTTAAATGTTTGGAATGTATAATATATATGCCCAAAGACAATTTTTTTTTGAGCCAAAAGATTAAACCCACAAAATTTTTTCGGTACTTGTGTATTATTCAGAATACGCTCAATAAGTGAAGTTAGGTTCTTTCGTGAAACAAACTACTATGCAGGTACGTTTTATGAGAAAAACCAATTTCGTAGCCGCAAAGACAAAACTCAATTTCGTTTGCTACGCATAGTGATAGAAGATAGTGTCTGATAATGGATTTTGAAATGAAGATTTGGGATTTGCCAAAGACTGAAAAAGAGGCAATTATTTTCCAGGATAAGGGGTTGTTGCCCACAACAAAAGAATGTGTCAATGGACACAACATGAATTTATACTCTTACGAGAAGGAAGATTACGAGAAGGAACATCACGACAAGGAACACGTAGTGATAGAAATTACCTAACCTAACCTAAATTCACTTATTGAGTGTGTTCTGAATAATACACAAGCACCAATTTTTCAACTCCTTCCGTCAAATTCGGTTTTGTTAATGTTTTAAACAGAGTAGACTCATGCTTTTAGGGTCGCACGTTAATTTGTGTAGTTTTAAAGAAATTACATACTAAATTGCAAAATGTCCTTTACCTTATAAATAATGCTCAGCCTAACATATCGTCAACGGCAATAACAAGCTTTGAGTTATTAATCTATAACTCAGTGCTGTTTTGAGTATTTAATTTTTTATCATTTGCGGGATGGGAAATAACTGTCGAATTATCCTTCTACGAGCCTTGTAGATTTTCAAGAGCACTTATGAAAAGGTGGATTGTCTCTGAGCTCCTCATAGCCTTGAGCTTAAGGTTTCTGTGTGCACATCATAGTCTTCCATACTATTTATTTTGATATATCTCATAGATTTTATTTTCATATTTATGTAACCATTTTATATTCTTTATATTAATTTGTCTTTTTTTATTTTTTCTAGATCCTCAGTTTTATCGCCAGAGCTACTCACCAGACTTTATTCAACCTCGGATTGTTCCTCTGGGACAGCGAGGAACACTTCCAGTCTTGTTTTGGATACATGGTGGTGCCTACATGCAAGGTGGCTCACAACTTTATGGGGCTGAAATGCTGATGCGTGAAAATGCAATCCTTGTAACTTTCAATTACAGACTTGGAGTCTTCGGTAATTTTTTAAGTTTTTTCCTAGCAAAAAATTAACAACTGATCAAGCGGGCTAGTGTGGTATTCGAAATTCTATATACAAAATGATGGCTTATTCATCTTTTTTAAGGATCTCTTATTCAATATGCAAGCTCATCTGTTTCTATTGTAAACCAAATTTTAATTGATTTTTAGCCTCTGCTGTTTCGGTACGACTACACCATTGAAATATCACTTTCTGCTTCTATTGAATTTTGTTTCTGCTGTTGCAATATATCAACTACGGATTTAATTTTTCAGTTCATTTTAAATGCATTTATTTTAATTATATTTTTCACACTAAGATGATAAGACCGGCAATTTGATGGAGTACCTTGAGTTTCGATTGAAACAAGGTGGATTTTGAATAACCTAACTTAGCTATAATCAAGCCTAACCTAACACAACCTAAGATTGATAGTAAGAATCAAAATTAACCACCTTAGTTCTGCCCTAGGAATGACGCATGGACGGGCGATAGATAAACCTTTGTTCATTTGTTCTATCAACAAATGAACTGACATCATTTTTAAACAATCCTAATAAAAGCTTATTCCAGATTTGCCTTAGAATGGTATATACTAAGTGTACAAGGTGTACAATGGCTGGTGGAAGTTTTCTTTAAATTACCAAACTGTCGGACGTCAATGTGTTAACAACTAATTTTAACTCACACCACATCGGGTAAGTTGACAATCTGGACTACTACTACTAATACTAACAACTCACCAGGGCACCAAGCTGCCTGAGGCAAATACAGCTACGCACGCCCCTCTTTCACCCCAATTTATTCAAAGTCTCCCTCTTTACACCCTCCCAGGAAGTTCCTATTTCCTTTAAATCTTTCTTTTGTTACATCCTCCAGCCCAAGACGAGAACGACCTGCTTTCCCGTTAGCCCTGGACGGTTGCTCGAAAAGGACAATCTTCAGCAACCTGTCATCCTTCATCCGCAGAACGTGCCCTAGCCATCTCAGTTTTTTTTTTGTCATTATAGCCTTAGAAAGAGGAATTGAACCTTTTTTTCGAACAGCTTACTGTTTGAAATACGGTCAATCAGGTGTGTACCCAGAATATTCTGTGGGTAATTTTCTTGAAAACATTTAGCAAATCTTCATACGCTTTTCGGACGGTCCATGCTTCAGAGCCATATTTGACCACTGTCGTCACTGTAGCTTTCAATGTTCTAATCTTGGTTTGTAGACTTATCATCCTAATTTTCCAAGCTTTATTTTTAACTGTGAAGAAACACCCTGAGCCTTGGCTATTCTACTTTTAACATCTTCACTGCTCCCACCGTCTTTAATAATAATACTACCAAGATCAGTGAAGCTGCCCACCTGATAAATATTTTCTTTACTTAACGTCATCTTTTCATCTCAACTTATTTCTAGCCTTAGATACTTAGTCTTCTTAACATTAATTTTCAAACCTATTCTAGCACCCTGAACCCCAGTTTCTTTACATTTCTTTTGTTTTTGTATGATCTATTACTCAGATAGTTCCTTTACAGGCTCTTTCTCCTCTCTCTTAAACATAAAGTTTTCTCACTATTATTCCTAGCTGCATTACTAACTCTCTTCCCTAAGACACCGTCGGCAACTTCACAAATTGTTTTTCTCAAATTATTCCAACAATCTTCTATATTGTCAAATTTTAAACTCTCAAGTATAGTATTCAACTGTTCCTGGAAAGTTTCTCTCAAATTTTCATCCTGGAGTCTACAACATCATAACCTCCCGGGAGGTAGTTACCATTCCGAAATCTCAGCTTTAAATTAACCTTAGACACTACTAGATACTGTGGTAAGGGAGATTAATATTTTGAAAGGTGGTTGTGAACAGAGATACAACTGTTTCCATTGCGGACAATTTAAGTTAAGTATAGAAAAGCTAAATTCAAAGACAACTCTTCGTGTTAACCGCCAAAAATTTTCTCATGTTAAATACTAATCTGAATCACTGGGTTGTATTTCCACATCTGAAGAGCGATTCTTACATGTGTATAATTTTTATTTTCTTCAAAGGTAAATACACTGAATATACTGAACATACTGAATACAACACATTGAATGTAATTCAGGACAGTTTTGATTCGAAATACAGCTTCAAACGAACTAAGCACCGAGCATCTTCTTCTTCCCCTGTTTCTCTCTTGGCATTATCCAAACTAGCTACTGGTCTTTGAACTTGGTGTATTTGAGTGCCAGACTGAAGAAAAAAAAAACTGATCAGTTATATATTACTTTTGGAAGGGGGTGGGGCCCTCCGATATGTATATATTGTCAACCTAAAAACTTCCCAAACCTACCCGGCTAAGGGAAATAACCAGAAGCGGGCTTAGAAAGTATAAGTCACCTTTAATGACCAAATGTCAATTCAATAACTTCTACGAACTACATACGAAATCTTAAGCAACTAAGTATTTTTCACAAAATCTCGAGGAAAGCAGGCGAACTTACTAAGAAACATGCGTGCACATATAAAGTAAAATTGCTAGACTCACATATGACTCACATAGAATATTGATGCTATAAGCCAGCACGTTTTCTAGGTGCTTAAGCTGGAAAATTATACATTTGAAGTGCAATTGAAAGTAATTTATATAACAAAATTTAGAACACGGATGAAAATACTTTATATTATTGTAAATGCGGAGTATTGATCTGATAAATAGGGTCAAGGGTCCGATATTACATTTTTGGAAATGTTTCATATCAAAGACATTTTCAAAAATAATGAATAAAACAAAAGAAAAATGTAAGAAACCAAAAATTTGAATTGCGATAAAATCCACGAATCCAAAGTCAAGAGGCCAAAAGTACTGGCTTTTTACATCCTCTTTCCATATAGCATGACGTGACTATCATCTTCAAATATGAATTGACTGTGACTTATTTTGCATTTAGTCCTTCACTATCTGATTAGATTTAATGAGCATATTACAAGGATGTTTTTTTTTCTGTAGCTATTAAATTAAGAAAGTCACTTGCATGAGATTAACTGCCCTAAACACACAAGTTTTTGTTCACCTATCGTGATTCAAAGGTCATCGCTAAAGAGGAAATAGAAAACAAGGAAACAAAACTAAATCTTTTCTGATATCCTACGAAAAGCATCGTTTAGAACTTAAATAATCTGTTGCTTATGAATTGGGAAGTTTTGATGCAAAATATATAGAATGACAAGGTAACGGATTACATCACATTTATATCAGCCCTTTTGTGAGGTTTGGGATACTACTACTACTACTACTACTACTACTACTACTACTACTACTACTACTACTGCTACTACTACTACTACTACTACTACTACTACTACTACTACTACTACTACTACTACTACTACTACTACTACTACTACTGCTACTACTACTACTACTACTACTATTACTACTACTACTAATACTAATACTATTACTGCTACTACTACTACTACTACTACTACTACTACTACTACTACTACTACTACTACTACTACTACTACTACTACTACTACTACTACTACTACTACTAACAACTCACTGCACCCCCTTTACCCCTCTCAAGGGGTAAAAAGGGGTCCTTTACCCCTCTCATTAAATTATATGTTAATTTGGTTTTAACCTTTCCATATGACCTCTTCCTACCCCATTCCGGAACAAACTGTTTTACTTTTGGCCCCATATGGATGTCCAAAAAATATAATCTTAGGAAATCTGTCAGTTTGTCATTTAGTCATAGTTTGTCATAGTTTGTCACCGTAACACCAAGCCGCCTGAGGCCAACACGGCTACGCACGCTCCTCCTCCATCCAATTTATTCAAAGCCTCACTCTTTACACCCTTCCAGGAAGTTTCCATTCCTATTAATCTTCCTTTATGACATCCTCTCACCCTAGACGAGGACGACCTGCTTTCCGTTTAGCCCTAAACGGTTGTCCGGCAATCTGTCATCTTTCATCTACTGACCGTGCCCTAGAAATCTCAACTTTTCTTTTATTATAGCCCAATAATGCGGGATTGAACCACATTTTTCGTACAGCCCACTGTGAAATGCGGTCAGTCACCTGGGTACCCAGAACAATCCGTAAGCAATTTCTCTGGAAAACATCTAGTAAATCTTCAGCAGCTTTTCGGAGCGCCAGTGCTTCAAAGCCATATTTTACCCCTGTCATCACTGTACCTTCCAATATTCTAATCTTGGTTTGCATAATTATATTCTTATTCTTCCAAACTTCTTTTAGCAGTGAAAAAACACCTTGAACCTTTGCTATTCTACTTTTATCATCTTCACTGCTCCCACCGTCTTTACTAATAATACTACCAACGTAAGTGAAGCTGCTCCCTTAATCTATCTTTTTGTTAGTGATTCACTTTGTGAGTGATTCAGAAATAAAGAAACCACTACCATGCAAACCCTTCTTTTTTCTAAGAATGAGCTGCTACATTCTACGGCTACCAAATCCCACAACCAGTGGGCAAGGTTTCAAAACTGAGCCTTGTTTTCCAGTCCTTCTAACAGAAGCTATGTCATTTTGAGTCACAGGAATACAAGCAAATCTAGTGCTGGAAAATCCAAGGAATTTGCTTTCAGACGCTTCTGGATAAGAGTCTTCTAGGAAACTAAATAGGACCAGCTGATTTGAAATTTTCATTTGGTCAAACTGATCATTCAGACGATCAACATTTGATTGAATTGGTTTCAGAGATTTTTGAAGCTGTGACAAACCTGGGTCAAGCAAATTAAGAGACGATCTAAGCTTTCACATCCTCAAGTCATGCTGTTTAGGTAATTTTCAAGAGGCACGTAAAAATATATTTTCAGAATAATGTATACCTCTTGTTTAATGATTTCCATATTGTCAGCATCAAAAGCAGCAGGTACATTACTAGAGGTAAGTTTTTTAACAGAGATATCAACCAAAGAACCAACCTCAGTAGACTGTGCTTCACTCACAACTTCCATTGTAGATTTAAGTGTTTGATCATCAAGTGAATCTGCAGTTAGCTTCTGCTTGTTCTTTAGCGTGCTAATATGTAAACTGAGTATAGTAATCTACTCATTAATAGACTCAGCTTTTCTGAACTGGATGGAGCGGTCTGATCGCAACTCTCTGGTACTAGGAGGTCTATAGCTCTTTTTTTTTGAGACATCACCCATGATGTAGGCCAAAGTGAACTCCAATTAATTTGGCCAAATCAAGCTACAAGCCAACAAAACAACAAAAGACAAGGGACCTTCTGGCTGGCACAAGAATTTATCAAAGGGTCTTATTACAGCTAGGCGGAGATATAGGCATCTAACAGAAAAACATAAGGACTGTACCTCAGGAGCCCCCAATTGCAACCCTGGGATCGGGGCTGGTAGGTTTGCCTGCCTTTTCCACTGGTTTGGTAGGCAGACTGAACCAGTTCTTCAGAAAAAAAAATCAATTTATTGAGTAGGTTAGTGATGCCGGATACTGCAATTAAATAAACAATATAAACTCAAGTATGCTTCTTAAGTTTTGACTTAGTCTTATTAATTTTCAAACCCATTCTAGCACTCTAAGATAGCAAAACCTCTAAGAGTTCATTCATTTTTCTCACACTTTCATCTAGGTTGCTTAAATCACCAGCATAATCTAAGTCCAGGAAAGTTTTTCCTCCCCATTTGATTTCCTGGTATCCCATTTTGCCTTTGCTGTGTTCTTTCAGACAAAGTCTATCAAAATAATCTATATAAAGAGGAATAGAGCGCAACCCTGATTCACTCCCGATTTAATGCAAAACTAACTACTAACCTCATTTCCTACCTTAACCAAAGCAGTGTTATTCTCTTACTTAGCCCTAATCACTTTGATGTTTTTGTCTGGTATACCATGAATTAATAAGACCTTTCCTAAAACTCTTCTGTCAACAGGATCGAACACTTGCTCGTAATCTACAAAACTGAGGAACAAAGATGTTTGACACACAAGGCACTTCTCAGTGCCTAAGAGTGAAAATTTGGTCGACACATCCTCTACCTTTTCTAAAACCGCACTGTTCTTCTCTTAAAACTTTGTCTACATCATCTCTAAGTCTAAAAAGTATCATATTACTAAGTAATTTACTACCTAGAGAGACCAGACTAATGCCTCGATACTTACGATACTCACTCTTACCACTTTTCTTATACAGCGGTTTAATTAAGGTTTTCCTAAAATCATTAGGTACTTCCCCTTTTTCAAAAATCATATTTGTAATCTTCAGTAACTTATTCCTAATCTCAGAACCACCATATTTAAGAAACTCATGTGCCACACTATCATCACCTGGAGCCTTATTATTATTTAATCCGGTTAGTTCTGTAGCTAATTCTTCCTCACAAAACAAATCTTCCTTCCCATCCAAGATATCAAAAACTTTTTCATTTTCCTCTGTATCTTTTCCTGCATCTTCGTCTCAGTTTAGCACATTCTCAAAATATTACGCCCATCTCTGTTAAACTCTTTTTTTATCATTATAAAAGAGTTCCTATCTTTAACTGGGATAAGTCCGAATTGACTACTCCTTCTCAGTTTATTAACATGCCAGTATAATATTTTATTATTATGCCGTCTAGCTGCATTTTCCAGATCCTTGCAATTTTATCCATGGCTTCCACTTCACACCTCCTTAGTTCATATTTCAATGCTTTCTCCACTTTCTTTACATTCCTTTTGTTTTCATATGATCTATCGCTCAGATAATTGTTGTACAAACCCCTTCTCCTCTCTATTAAACATAAAGCTTATTTGCTAATATTCCTAGCTGCGGTCTTAATTTTCTTCCCTAAGAAACCATTAGAAACATAACAAATTACTTTTCTAAAATTATTCCAACCATCTTCCTCATTGTTGAATTTTAAACTCTCAAGTTTCGACTCTGTTCAACTCTGTCTCGAAAGTTTTTCTCAAATTCTCAGCCTGGAGCGTACCGACATCATAACTTCACGGGAGGTAGTTACCCTTCCGAAATTTCAGCTTTAAATTAACCCTAGACACTACTAGATGGTGATCTTCACTTTTAACATCAATAACAGCACTTCTATATACCCTAGTATTTTCTATTGATCTTGGCAGTCTTCGGTAATCAAGAAGGTTTGCTGTCTTACCATCACGTGAATACCATGTCAACTTATGGGTCATTTTATTATCGAACACTGTATTGGTTATAATTAGATTGTTATACCTACAAAATTGCAAAAGTCTGTAGCCATTACTGTTTTCTTTTCCTACGCCAAATTCACCTAGGCTAGGATACCATCTATCTCTATTTCAGCCGTCCTGGGCATTAAAATATCTAAGTAAAAACACCATATTTCTACCTGGGACCCTGTCTATTTGCTCAGTTGACTGTAAGTAAAATTCATCTGAATAACTAGTGTCTCCGTCAGTCGATTTAACAGGGGCATACACTACTATAACTGGCACCCTGAACTTTTTAGTCATAAACTGGGCAACTACTATTTTATTATTAATACATTCCCAGTCTTAATAAGACATAGTAGCTTCCTTATTCATCATGATTACTACTCCCTGTCAATATACCCCATCCTTCCTGCCTGAGTAAACAAATTCTATATCACCTAATTTCATACTTACTACCCCTGGGATACGAGTTTCTGAAACTCCTAACAAGTCCAGTTCCATTGTCTGAATTCGTCAGTCGAAATATCGATTCGATAGTTATTTTTAACGTCGTAAAAATTCCAAGTTCCAATTTTCAATGTTCTTTAAATCATTGAAATCATTTTTGCCTCAGGAAAAGCAGTGATTTCGGATGCCAATGCAGGACGGGGATCAACATATCTTCTCAAGTCTACATTGAAGCACTTTAACTAGCTTAAAACCGGACAGAAAGAAGTCTCTGGGACCTCCAGCATGAATCGAGGTTTTGTGCAATCCTGGGCCCATCTTGGTCACAACATTTAGTACTTGGCGATGCTCTTCTATCAACAAGGTCGAAATACACACAGTCCCAAACCTATTAACTCCGACTCATTATATATTCATGCCTACAAACATTATGGTACTACGGGGATGCAACCCGTAGTAGATAAATTAGCTAGGGAAGAGGTTTTTCAGGCCGAGGTTTTTCAGATTTTTAAATGCCCGCCAAAACAGACCAAGCCCAGGAGAATTACCCATTAATCAGAATCCCTTGCAAATTTTGTGTCGTTTACTAGGCTATAATTTCCTGGAGGGGTGCCACTCCTCAAGTGGGAATAGAGTTGACCGCATGGTCACCAGTCTTGCAGGTACCCTGAAAGGGTCGAGGCAGTTCTTTGCAGAGGCTGTTGTCCATACATCTCTATCTCACACCCTGCTGCAACTGTCCTCCTATAGAGGATAACCCCACGATGGTGGTCTGCGTCACCATGCAATTTAACGCATTACTGGGAGAAGGTTTGTAACTCATGGGACCTGTGGACGCACCGGTGGGCCCTGGTGAGTGTATGTTCGAGGTTTTTTCCTCCTCCACCTGTATTTATTGCCCCGGGCAAGGTCCCCCAGTTTCTATTATGGACCACCAGGGACATGGTCCCCCCTTGGTTTGTGCCTCCTATGGAGGGACCCTACATATCTGTAAGGTGTTCCACTAAAGCCACCCGGGGACACACTGAGTGGCCTGGGAGAGGCTCCTAAAGAGCAGTAGACTGTTAAAAAAACATCTGGCTTTAAATAATTGTCCATTAACGTTAACAAAGTATGTCCAAAAATGGCTAGCATATTTGCTTGGGGTAGCAATGTATTGGGTGATTTTCGGATATTCGGGGAAGTCTGTTTTGGGATTTGTAACCAAGTAACATTTTGCATCTAAAAAAAATCTTGATCTTTACGGCTTGTGAGGACCTGGTGCTGTACTTCCCCTGCTGTATGACTATTTTGGATTTTGCTTTGATGTTTGGATAGGCTATAACAACATATATTTTGCAGAGACATATAGTAAACATGAGCTTGAAATGCGTCTTTTTAACCAGGTACTATTAATTTCCAATGCATATGCTGAAGAATAAGAGGGGTGGATAAAATCAACCGTATTTGCGAAGCCCATGATTTAAACATCATTGCTATGGTATTGTTGGTGACGTAGTTCATAAAATGTGTCGTCAGGGTTGCAATTCTCAACTATTTATGGTGATTTTTCTTCTTGCTTCATTATATTTTTTTTGTTTGAAATATTTCCTTTTATTTATATTTCTTAGAATCGCGAGAATATTACGAAATTAAATAGAAAAGACACATAAATGATCAGCTTTCAATTGTGTTTTTTTAATCTTTTTTTGCACTCTAGACTCTAAAAACCTCCACAAATTTCTTCATTTCACTAATCTTTTACCTAGGACGCTCAAATCATCTCAATAATCAAGTCTAGGAGAGTTTCACCTTCCCATTCAGTGCCATGTCCTTCCATAACCTCTGCCGTGTTTCTTAAACCCATTTACGGAAGGTGATTGCATTGGCACAGCCCAACATGAAAAAGTTTTATTTCCGAATTTCTTGTTGTAAGATTTATAATATATTTCAGGCTTTCTATGCTCAGGAGACAAAACACTGCCAGGAAACTTCGGTTTGTTTGACACCGTAGCAGCACTTCAATGGGTTAGACAGAACATTGATGACTTTGGAGGTGACCCCAATAGAATTACAGTTTTTGGAGAATCTGCAGGCGGAGCTATTACCCATCTCCTTATGGCTAGTCCCCTAGCGAAAGGTATGTTATAAACTAAAGCTTCTCAGTAATACAAAAAAGAAAAAAAAAGACATTCCCATAAAATTGAACAAAAAATACCAAATAAACCTGAAAGAAGCTAAATTAGTTAAAAAGGCTGCTTTGAACAAGGGCAGTTTAACCTTAAGCCGGCTGGGTTATACGGGTTTTAAAAGCGATTTACAAAGTGTGGTAAAGTGATAAGTATATATCCAAGGGCTTCCTGTGGTTACTAATCGACAAAGAGTATATTTATGCCTAGTATATTTAAATCAAAATCCTCAGAATGCCAATGATATGCTTTGATGATTGACAAACCGAGTAGGGTGGAGGGGTAGGAGTGATATTTTCCAATCCTTCTTAAGTATTTCGGCTATTATCAGTTTATTTCTACATTTGTGTTGCCCAAATCGATTACACATTATCCTGTTTTGTCATTAGCCCCTAAGGATTTTATAAAAAAAAGTGCCATTGCAGAATCTAGACCAACGTAATATTTGGTACATAACAATGGAAAGGAGAAAATGAAAAATAAAATAGATAAAAAATAAAGGGTATTTGAAGATAACTTTGTTTTGATCAAACAAGATCTTTTATATACTGAATTTGCACTTATCTACTTTTATAAGGCACGTTCGGAGTTAACTAAAAATGCAAGTGCTGAGAGGCAGATAGTTAAAGGGAAACGATATTTAAGATTCTGGCAGAATATACAAAAGGAAAGATAATCTAAGAGTATCGTTGCCAAAACTGTCAGGATTTTTTTTACGTCGGTAATCTATCACTGTTTTCATCTGCCATTGCAAAAAGCGTCATGATTTCGGTTTTCCTTGTGTTAAGTGCAGTTGGTTTTGTGTGACATTTTCACCAACTGGCACAATTATTTATGTTACCCAGCAAGATGTCAGTGGCTTGTGCTCATTGCAAATACGCATTCAGTTTTATTTGTAGCTGTCTCGCCTTCTAAGGTAACATCTTTTCCGGCATTTCTCTTTTGCTTCTAAACAAAGCACTATTCACAATTAACGTTCCTGAGGGTATTTTCAAAAATATCTATCGCGCATTCGTATCAGATTTTAAAAGCATCAGGCATTTTTTTTTATTTATTTTAAAAGTAAAATCTGCTGGATTAATCTTTTTATGTACTAAAATACTTTCCATGTGTTCATTTTAGGACTCATCAAAAGAGAGGACGTCATTCAAACGCGCCAAAAAAAGTTCTATTCAGTCAGGTTAGGCAGTTGAAGATGATCTAGTACATACTTTAAATGCTTACCTACGTTGTCAAATGCGTATGTAGAGTTCGACTGACATAACCGGATGAGCTGTCGGGACGCTTCAGCTAACAATAAGGCAAAATAAGTTGTCTAACATTTAATATAATCTTCCAAACAGCGACAAGAAGATTATATCTGTTTTCATTTGACACTATCTTGTAAAAGTTACCAGAACTTTAAGTTTTGAATAAAATAGTACTACCACTAACAAGTCGCCGCAACACCGGAGGCCAACATAGCTACGCACGCTCCTCCTCCATACCAATCTATTCAAAGCCTTCCTCTTTATACCCACCCAGGAATTTCCCATTTCCTTTAAATCTTTCTCTATGTCATCCTCCCACGACTGACGAGGACGTCCTGCTTTTCGTTTAGCCCTAGACGGTCAGCCGAAAAGGAACATCTTCGACAGTTTGTCATCGTTCATCCGTAGAACGTGCGCTAGCCATCTCAACCTTTCTTTTGTTATAGCCCTAGGAAGCGGGATTCAACCACATTTTCCAACCACCTTTTCATCTTAAATTATTTCTAGCCTTAGTGACTTTGTCTTCTTGACATTAATTGTCAAACCTAATCTAGCACTCTGAGCTCGCAAAACATCTAAAAGTTCATTCACTTTGCCCATACTTCAATCTAGGATTATTAAATCATCAGCATAATCTAAGTCCTGGAGAATTTTTTCTCCCCATTTGATTCCATGGTCTCCCATTGCCATTCCTGTATTCCTAAGGATAAAGTCCATCAAAATAATCCACAAAAAAGGGGGAAAGAACAAAACCCTGCGTAACTCTTGACGCATTATTTTAATACACAACCAGCTACTAACCTCATTTCTTACCTTAACCGCAGCAGTGTTATTCTCGTATATAGCTCTAATTATTTTAATCTATTTGTCTGGTATACCATACAAGGATAAGATCTTTGCTAAAGCTCTTCTATCAACAGAATCGAACGCTTGCTCATAATCTATAAAATTGAGGCCCAAAGATGTTTTACAACTCAGGCACTTCTCAATTACTAACTTAAGAGTGAAAATTTATCGACACATCCTCTACCTTTTCTAAAACTGCCCTGTTCTTCTCTTAAAACTTGTCTACAGCATCTCTCAGTCTAAAAAGTATCATATCACTAAGTAATTTGCTACCTACAGAGACCAGATTAATGCCTCGATAATTATGACACTTACTCTTATCACCTTTCTTATAAAGTGGTTTAATTAAGGTTTTCCTAACGTCAGAACCACCATATGTAAGAAACTCATTTACCACACTATCAGCACCTGAAGCCTTATTATATTTTATTTCTTTTAGTACTGTCGCTAATTCTTTCTCACAAAACAAATTTTCCTTTACATCCAAGGTATCACAAACTTTTTCATTTACCTCTAGATCTTTTCCTACAAATTTATCTCGGTTTAACACATTCTCAAAATGTGAAGCCCATCTCTCTTTAGCTCTTTCCTAATCACTAATTGTAGCCCCGTTCCTATTCTTAACTGAGACAAATCCGAATTGACTACTCCCTCTCAATTTACTAACATGCCAGAAAAATCTTTTACTATTATACCGTCTAGCTGCATCTTCCAGATCCTCTGCAATTTTATCAATGGCCTCCACTTCACAAATCCTTAGTGCATATTTTGATGCTTTCTCCACCTTCTTTTCATTCCTTTTGTTTTTATATGATCTATCACTCAGTTAGTTTTTGTACTTGCCCTTTCTTCTCTCTATTCAGCATAAAGGATTTTCATTAATATTCCTAGCTGCCATCCTAACTTTCGTCGTTACGACACCATCAGCAACTTCACAAATTACTTTTCTAAAATTATTCCAACCATCTCCCACACTATCAAATTTTAAACTCTCGCATTTAGTATTCAACTGTTCCTTGAAAGTTTCTCTCAGATTCTCATCCTGGAGTCTATTAACATCATAAATTTCCAGGAGGCAATCACCCTTCCGAATTTCAGCTTTAAATTAACCCTAGACACAACAGCCCTCCTATATACCCTAGTATCTTGTATTGATACTGCCAGTCTTCGGTTTACTATAACATAATCAATTAAGTTTGTTGTCTTACCATCACGTGAACACCATGTTAACTTATGGGCCATTTTATAATCAAACGCCGTATTGGTTATAACTAGATTGTTGCGCCTACAAAATTGCAAAAGTCTGGAGCCATTACTGTTTTTTTATCGTAAACCAAATTTAACTAAGCTAGGATACCATCTAGCCCTATTTCTACCGACCTGGGCGTTAGAATTTCCTAGTAAAAGCACCATATTTCTACCGGGGACCCTGTCTTTTTGCTCCTGTAACTGTAATTAAAATTCATCTGAGTGGCTAGTATCTCCTTTGTGTGCGCGTAACTAAACCACCGTGTAGCTGAACCACAAGAAACTGAACCCGTTTTACTGAACCACCGTGCAACTAATACCCTGTATAAACGTTAATACCCTGTAAAAACGAGCCCCCGTGCAACTAAACACTTGTGTAACTGAACCACCGGGTAACTGAACCCCATTTAACTAAACCCTCGTGCAACTAAACCCCCGTGCATCTCAACCCTATTTACCTTAACCACTGTGTGACTGACCCCCTGTGCAACTAAACCCCCGTGCAAATGAACCACCGTGCTACTGAACCACCAGCCAACTGAACCACCGTCCAACTGAACCACTTTTCAACTGAACCCTCGTACAACTGAACCACTTTTCAACTGAACCCTCGTACAACTGAACCACTGAACTCAGTTTTTCTGTAGTCTAAAAATACGAGGCAATATCACTCGGTAAAACATAAGTTAGAATTTTTATATGTTCATTCTTGTTGGAATTTCATAAAAAAACAGGTTTTTTCATCTGAAAGTAAGGAGCAACTTTAAAACTTAAAACGAACAGAAGCTATTGAGCAAATGAGGGGTTCGCCCCTTCGTTAATACCTCGCTCTCTACGCTAAAGTTCGAATTTTGTTCCAATTCTTTAAAAATGACTCCTGAGTCACAAAGGTCGTTTAATTAGAATAAATAGCTCTTTTGAAAGTAAAAAAAACTTTAGTGTAAAGAGCGAGGTATTGACGCAATAATTTATGTTCGTTTTTAGTTTTAATGTTGCTTGTTAGTTTCAGTTGAAAAAACTTGTTTTTTATTGAATTTCTGATCGTTTTTTAAATAATGCCGGGAAATCCGGCTCTCTCTTAATGAAAAATTCCTCCGTGGAAAGATCCTCCAACGTAACCACCTCCCCTTCCCCCCAGCAAAAAAGATCCCTCTGAAATCTTATGTATACTTCCCAATAACCAATACTATATGTAAGAAATGGGCACATTTCATAATCTAGCGCCCTTCCTCGGGGACTGGGGGGGGGTTAAGTGATCCTCAAAGACATATTAATTAGAATTTTCGTCTATGCTGAACGAAATGGCTATCTTAAAATTTTGATCGGGTGACTTTGGGAAAAGATGAGCGTGGAAAGGGGGCCTAGTTACCCTCCAATTTTCGGTCACTTAAAAAGGACACCAGAACTTTTAATTTCAGTTGGAATGGGCCCTCTCCCGATATTCTAGGACCACTTGGTTGACATGAGCACCCCGAGAAAAAAAAGAACAAAAAACGAAAAACAAGTAAACACACATATGTGGTCTTTCTTATGGCAAAAAATACAAAATTCCACATTTTTGCAGATAGGAGCTTGAAACCTCTACAGTTGGATTCTCTGATACGCTGAATTTGATGGTATGATTTTCATTAAGATTCTATGACTTTTATGGGGTGTTTTTCTCTTTTTTTCGAAAATTAGGTTAATGCTCTCGTAACCTTTGATAGGTAAGACTAAATTTGATGGAACTTACATATTTGAAATCAGCATAAAAACCATATTTCGATGTATCTATGGTATCAAAATTCTGTTTTTAGAGTTTCGGTTACTATTGAGCCGTGTCGGTCCTTACTTACAGGATCCGATCCATTAAAGCTGTTTTTTCTATTTTTTTTTAGATGAATCGGACCTTTCTGGACGTTAAGCAATAAATATATGTGTTGAAAATATCTGACCTTTGTCAATCTAGATAAGGAATTTTGATCAAATTTCTTTGAGGAGATTGCAGCTACAAAAATATGGGAGGGGGACTGGTTGCACTCTTAGGCTTTTTTCTACGTTCCTTCAACATGCCCTGAAAGTTTAAACTTCATACCCTCAGGTTTACACGTACAGACATTTTCATGTGGGATTTTTCTAAAGCAGGGGGGGGGGGAGAGTTTCTGGAAAATTTTACAGAAGAAGAAAGTTTTTGCACGAAAGGGGGGGGGGGCAATACTTCTGCATAAAGTCCTCTTTTCCACTTTCCTTAGCTTTTCTAAACTAAACTAAAAAATAACAGGGGGTATTTTACTATAACTAGGGGGCAATGGGGGGTATTTTCTAGGGGAGGCTATTTCCATGGAAGAAGGGGGGCGAGGGTAAACGCCGAGACCCGTAGACAGTGACGGGATGAAGGGAACCTCCATTAGCAGACATAAAAAAGTAGAAATAAATCTGGCTTTAAGAGTTTTTGACGTCTAATTTTTTTTTGTTTTCGTGACAACAAAACTAGAGTTTTTTTATTAATTACCTTGACAGTCATTTATATCATTTCTTTAAAAAGCAAATAATTTCAACAAGGTTGAACTTGTAAAGATTCTAACTTGTGTTTTACCCAAATTAAGTACATTGGTCGAGTTGTACGAGAGTTCAGTTATACAAGGGTCCAATTGCACGGTGAAACGGTTGCATGGTTGTTCAGTTGTACCATGGTCCAATTTCACGTTGGTTCAGTTGCACGGTGGATCAGTTGCACGGTGGTTCAGTTGCACGGTGGTTCAGTTACACGGGGGTTTAGTTTAATGGGTTTGAGTTGCACGAGGGTTGCGTTGCACAATGACCCGGGTTATTTGCGGTTCAGTTACACGTTCAGTTACACGTTCAGTTACAGTTGCACGAGGGTTCGGTTACACGGGGGCTCAGTTGCAACGGGGTTCAGTTGCACTGTGGTTCAGCTGCACGGTGGCTCAGTGATACGGAGGTTCAGTTGCACGGTAGTTCAGTTACAACATTTCAGTTGCTTGGGGTTCAGTTACACGGTGGTTCAATTGCATTGGAACCATCTCCGTCAGTCGGCTCTACAGGGGCATATACTAGTATAATTAATTCCCTGAACTTTATAGTCATAAAATGAACAATTAGTATTCTATCCTATGTTTTTTTTATACAACAGAAAATCAAAAAAAAAAAAAAAAAAAAAAAAAATCAAAATTGGCCCCAGATACGCCGCCGATAGCATTATTTTTAGACACTTTGTCTCCCTGGACGCGGTCAGACTGTCTGGGGAGCCCTTTCCCAAAAGTCTTTTAGAAGCACTATATTGAAGGAATTAAGCCTAAACCGAGCTGTATTGTCATTACGTTCATGATAATCAGTAGAAATCAATTATTTGGTTCAAATCAAGATGCAAAAATTCATACGATTCAGAACAACAAAGTATCTTGCAATACATTGCGGTTGTCGCTCAATTTTGGCACGGAAAAATATTTCAGTGGCACCTCCAACCCTCTTGAAGTTTTCCTTTTTTCCAAATTTGAGGATTACACCAAAGGTGATGCTTGTCATCCAATAGCTATGATTTTCTGCTTTAAAATGCATCATAGTATCAGTCAAGGTGTAGATTGCTTCATTCCAAAAAAAAATATAACAATTAAGTATACTGTTTCTGAAACGACAATAGCCAGTCACTAACTACGATAATTAGCCAGTTTTAGGCTTCCCCAGTCAGAACCATCCATTAGCAACGGCTTTTCGCTTAAGTGCACTAATATCTCAAAGTGGTAAATCGTGTCTAATCTTTAACCTTGTGTAAAATAACTTAAGAATTATCACAGGCTTATTATCAGGCTTATCAGTATCGTGTTACTTGTCTTGGCACTTCCAGACAGGTAGAAACAGCTATAAGCACATTAATATTAAAATAATCATTGGTATTATACTTGAATGGATACTGAACAAGTTGAAATTGTTGTGACAGTCCCCTAGTTCAATATAGCTTATTGCAATTGAGTGGTTTTTCGCCTGTAACAGCCAATGAAAGCCATTTTTCTTTCAGCGAGAGTGGTTTTCATTGGCTGACAGTGACAAACATCAGTTGTTATTGATCGCATTACACTCTCCCTTTGTTTTAAATATGACTTAAAACACACTGAAAATGGACAGATTTCATACCCATGCCTTAGAAGCTTGAAACTCAAATGTTATTGATTTTTGTACAAAATGGAATCAAAGCGTATTTTCTATGAAAATAAAGAGATGTTAAAATCGTAAGATTCAAGAGAGACCACTTTAGATCAGGAGTTTGTATCTCCATTTTTTGGGACTCTTTTCCTACTCTGTTATTATCTCGTTCAAGAAAAGCTGAATTTTATGCCAAACTGGCTCATTTATGAACTATCAGACAAAAATGACAAATATTTTTATGTATATTTACTTAGACTTTAGACGTCTCCACTTTTTACCAGCTGTAGCTTGGAGACATTTAGCCTTTGTGGACTGAGCCTTGGCTCGTTTCGGTGAATATCCTCAGAGTAACAACAGTTTCACTTAGGTTCAGCGTATTGCTTTTGCGAATTGGTGAATTACCAGGATTAATTAGAATGTACATCAGATGCTGATCAAATAGTTACTTATAAGTCTGGCTCGACTGTTTCAGCCCATTTCGATGCTCTGTCAAGTACGAAGTCTCAGATGCTGGCTTGGCATCCCCTCATTAACTAGTGGGCTAATGAGATAGTACCAGGGCAACATCCAAAATTTCTACACACAAGCACACACAATCAAGTAATCACAACCGCACAACGACTGTCAAAATTTTTATAACCTTCAGTATCCTAGCAATATTATCGCTTTAGCAAAACAACATACAACCTAAATGAAGTAAATGAAGAATCGATTTCCCAAGGCTGACTGGAAGCCTTATGATTGCGTTTGAAGTTCTCTATCATACTTTCTTGGGACTTTGATGCATACTTTAGGCCTGAACTTAGATTTATTTTCGTAATTTGGCACCTCAATTATGATTTTGATTTTATCAAAATTTTCTTGATTAAAAATGTCAAATGTTGATTTAAGTTTCAATTCTCTTTCATAAGTTTTCACCAATAAAATATGTTGTACGCATGAAGAAAACTGAATAAAACACGTGACTTTCTACTAAACACAGTGGATATAAGAAAGCTTATCTTACTACTGTAACTAAGGCAAGGTGCTGCCATGACTTAAATGATACTCCTTAAATATTAACCTGTTTCTTTCCCACATCTACCTTTTTTATATTTAAAAAAAATCCTTATTTGATTTTGTCCATTGGTTATTATGGTTAATTAGTTCCTTGTTCAATGGCTCTAGCCTATTAAATTTGCTAATATTTTCTATTCGGAAGTTGTTTTTTTTTTGGTGGGAGGTCCCACGTAAAATGTTTCCCGTGGGGTGAAAGGCTTACAGGGGTGAACTTTCCAGGGGACATTGTACAGGGAGGGAATTTGCAAGAATTCCTGTATGAAGTTCTTTTTATTTGTCTTTTTTTCTCTCTGGCAACTCAATTTTGCATTTGGAAATGTTCCAGGGGAATTATCCAGGGGAAATTTTCAGCAGGGTTTAAATCGTCTGGGAGATTTTTCTGCTGTGGGGGAGGGGAAGGGGGTTGCCGAGTGAAAAATTCTCCATAAGGGAATTTTCCACAGGAAAACCTTTTGTTGTGGGGATTCGATATTATTTGAAAAACTATTAGAAACTAAATAAAAAATTTAGTCTTTTTTAAATGAAAGCAGGCTGAGGCAAATATTTCTGGCAGAATTGTCCGCAGATAATTATCCGGGAAGAATTTTCAGAAATGATGGAATTGGGCGGGGGAGAGTTTTCGGGGCGGGATTTTACGTGGGGGAACTTTTCGCGGAGGATTTTTCATGAGGAAATTTTCCATGGAGGGGGAGTCGGAGGTGGATTTCCCGGCAACGCTTGTAAAAGATTAAAAATTGAAAAACGCCTTTTCAACTGCAAGTAAGGAGCAACATTTAAACTTAATACGAACGGAAGTTATTCCGTATGTGAAGGGGCTGCCTCCTCCTCAATACCTTGGTCCTTATGCTAAACTTTGATTTTTTGTAACAATTCTTGAAGAATAGCTCTTGAAACACAAGGGCCGTATAACTAGAATAAGACGATTTTTTAATGCACTAAAAACTTTAGCGTGAAGAGCGAGGGACTGAGGAGGGGGAGGCCCCTCTCGTATGAATAATAATTTCTGTCTGTTTTAAAATTGCTTCGTTAGTTTCAGTGAAAAACTTGTGTTTTGTATTTTTTTTTTTTTAATTTTAGTAAGCCTTGACATATCCGTCGTTTCTCAAACATTTACTTGATCTGTTTTGATTTTGCATATGAATATTGAATCTTGTAACCTTGTTTGTCATGAGACAATTCAGGAACGACTATAGACTAGCTTGCTGCATATTATTGTTATTATTTATCTATTTTTCATCCGCACTGTATAATAGTGTTGTACGTGGAATATCGCACAGAATATTAGCAAGAAATAAACAAAAAAGTGAATAAACAAAAGAACAAATAGGAGAAAAAGAGAAAAAAGTTTACAAATAAAAAATCAAACACTTTTTGTGAAGTATGTGCCAAGTGCGTTTTGACATAGAACAATCACACTGTAACCTTATGATTTTAACAAGTTGTGAAATGTTAGCCATCTTTTAAATATATACTTAATGAGCATTCGTTTTTTGTGTTTAGAATTAAATAAAAAAACTAGTGTTTTTAACTGTAAGTAAGAGCGACATTATAACTTAAAATGAACAGAAATTACTCCGTTTATGAAATAGGTTGTCCCCTCCTCAACGCCTTGCTCTTTGCGTTAAAACTTTTAATTGTTTTAAAAAGTAGAATTGTAGCAAAGAGTCAAACTTTAGCGTAAAGAGCGAGGCGTTGAGGAGGGGACAACCCATTTCATATACGGAGTAATTTCTGTTCATTTTAAGTTTTAATGTCGCACCTTACTTACAGTTAAAAAAACTAGTTTTTTTTATATTTAATTTCTGAACGTTTTTGACTTAATGCATGTTTGATTTTGGCTCACCGCACATAAATTATTAAAATGAAATTTGTATATTAATTCCTTTTTTGGCTAAATGGCTTTCTCTTAGTTTTGATCAGACGATTTTGAGAAATAAGGGGTGGGGAAGGAGGTCTAGTTACCCTCTGATTATTTGGTTACATAAAAAGGCAACTATAACTTTTAATTTTTAACGAACGTTTTTATTTGTAAAAAATATACTTAACTTAAGAATTAACTTATGTAACAAACTTTTACATTCATATATTTTTATACTACTCCTTACTTTCAATTGAAAAAACTTTTCATGTTTATTTTTTCATTGTTTTTTATAGTAGTTTTAGAAAATCCTGTGCCCTTTTCATTGAAGTTCTCTTCCCCCATGACATATTTCTCCTAGGAAAGATCCTCCCACATAACCCCCTTCCCTCAGCCCCACCTCCAAAACCAAAAAAATCCCCCTGAAAACGTCTGTACACTTCCCAATAACCATTATTATATGTAAACACTGGTCAAAGTTTGTAACTTGCAGCCCCTTCCCCAGGGACTGTGGGGGAGCATTCCCGAAGACATAGTTATTATGGTTTTTGACTATACGAAACAAAATGGCTATCTCGAAATTTTGATCCGTTGACTTTGGAGACAAAATGAGCGTGGGAGGGGGCCTAGGTACCCTTTGATTTTTTTGGTCACTTAAAAAGGGCACTAGAACTTTTCACTTCTGTTAGAATGAGCCCTCTTGCGACATTTTAGGACCACTTGTTCGATACGATAACCCCTGAAAAAAAAAACACGCACCCGTGATTTGGCTTCTGGCAAAAAATACGAAATTCCACATTTTTGTAGATAGGAGCTTGAAATTTTTTCTATAGGGTTCTCTGATACGCCGAATGCGATGGTGTGATTCTATGACTTTTACGGGGTGTTTCCCCCTATTTTTCAAAATAAGGCAAATTTTCTCAGGCTCGTAACTTTTGATGACAAAGACTAAATTTGATGAAACTTATATATTTAAAATCAGCATGAAAATCCGATTCTTTTTATGTATATTCATTCTTTAGAGTTTCGTTTACTATTGAGCCGGGTCGCTCCTTACTACAGTTCGTTACCACGAACTGTTTGATAATATTAGCCTCAGATCTCTAACCAGCAAGCTGGGAATCCCTTAGACGCCTTTGGGAAAATAAAAAAAAATATACATCAAATAAACAGGCAATTAGGGGTTTTTGTTTTGGACAGTCGTATTACGATCTTGAAACTATAGCGATCAACTTTTAATTATTTTAACAATTCTCCGAACAATTCCCGAATAATTTTGAGTCAACAGAAGTACAATCGTCTGCATTTATTGATTTTGGGCCGGAGGAAGTTGAATGAGGGATTATCTGAAGAAAATAACCTACTTAACCCTCGTTGAAAGCGATTTTACTCTTTCTGAATCTAACTAACCATGTATTATTACATCTCTTTTGTGCAAGTTTATTCCTAAGGACAACAATGGTGCCAGTTCAAGAAAATTGCAGACAAAATGCATTTTCAAAAGACGTAGGAAGAGGGGGAGACCAAGGCAATTTTTTTTATCAATGTCCTCCCAAAAACGTGTTTTTCAAAATCTAGGTGGATGAACACAAAATCTATAGGGCGAATGCCCCGCTCCAATTGACGCCACTGAATGATACGTAATAAATAAGATCATGCGTCCAACGGGCATACTAACACTGCTGACCTTATATTAAAAGATGGAAAATCTGAGTCTAAACTTTTACTTTAGAAGCTTTATGCGCCATCTCTCCCATAGAAAGACTCAATGGCCCTCCTCTGATAGCTTTCATGTAACAGTGCTGTCAAACCGTTAGCAATTAATCTGTAATGGAGGTCTTTTTTGTCTGAACTGCATGTATTTTCTGGGACAAATGCCCCTACGTAAGGCAATACACCCTCTAAGACAAGAGAAGCTGCTCCCCTCATTTTGGAGTCTTCGAACTAATGTTCAACTTTTGTACGTGTTTCGAAAACAAAAATTACCTTGCAGAAAGTGACACTCGAAATATACTTTCGAGGCATAAAATCAAACAATGGATTTTCAGGTTGGGGTTTCTAAGTGTTAAAAAAAGTTAGGGATTCATTTGATAAACAATACTCCTGGGGCAGGCTTCAGCCCTTGAAAATGGGGCTCTTCTGATGTGTACACTTTCATTATTTCTTTTTGATAATAGTTTATTATCGTATTAGGTTTGTCGTCTTATTTCAGCTAATTTCTGCTAGTTCCAAGTATTTGATTCGTTCTTTTCTTTACATGAGAAAAACATTATTTTTTATAAATTTAATGCTAAGTCGACGCTATTGCAGTAACTCTGACCGTGATTGAAACTATTGGCCAGACTAATTAAAGCTTGATTAATGACATTTGTTAGGCCTTTAGCTATGGTAATATTTTTTGGATGCGAAGGAACCTTAATAATTTTCGTGCTTCTGTATCATTAACAAGAAATGGTAGGAGTATAATTTACTTCTTTTGCGTCTACTTGCTGTCTATGAAATCTTTTATTTAGACGGGCTATAAATCAAGGGTTTTGTTTCCTTTAAATAACTTAATCATGGATCGAAGGTTAAGGAAATTATACACCTTTTTTTGGTTTTAAGAGGCTTTAATTTGAATGTTTTCCCTATCCTTCAAAGCTATGTTCTTTTTTTTTATCTAAGAGTTAAGAATGGAACAAAATAGTATCCTTTGTTCAATTCAAGTTAGTATCCTTTGTTCAATCTTAAATAGTGAGCCCAGGCGTTAAAATGTAGAACGTTGGTTTGAGGGTGCTTGTACTCTTTCTGGCAGGTGTGCGTGATTTTGTGTAGAACCAAGTCTTTGCTCTCAAAACTTTTATTTGGTTGTATATGATTGTAAATCCATACCTCTGTCCCAGCTTTGTGCCTCCGTGTTATTTTGTTGTCATGATAACCCTAGTATAAGAAGACTTGGATTTTTTTTTTAAGTGACAGTAGGATTAAATATCCGTCCATGGCGTGTTTTATTCTTAATAAAAAAAAAGTTTTTTTTTACTGAAAGTAAGGAGCGACATTAAAACTTCAAACGAACAGAAATTACTTCGTATATGAAAGGGGCTGCTTCCTCATCAGCACCCCGCTCTTTACGCTAAAATTTGACTCTTTCTCTCAATTCTTCTTTTTAAAACATTAAAAAAACTTTAGCGTAAAGAGCGGGGCGCTGATGAGGAAGCAGCCCCTTTCATATACGAAGTAATTTCTGTTCGTTTTAAGTTTTAATGTCGCTCCTTACTTTCAGTAAAAAAACTTGTTTTTTTTTTATTTCTGAACGTTTTTGAATCAATGCATGTTTTGATTTTGGCTCTCCGCAGAGGAATAATTAAAACGAAATTTGCATATTTTTTTTTTTTTTGCTAAATGGCTTTCTCATAATTTTGATCGAATGATTTTGAGAAAAAAAGAGCGGGGAGGAAGCCTAGTTGCCCTCCGATTTTTTGGTTAATTAAAAAGGCAACTAGAACTTTTGATTTTTTACGAATCTTTTTATTAGTAAAAGATTTACGTAACTTATAAATTAGCTTACGTAAGGAACTTGTGTATTCTCATATTTTTATTACATATACGAAGGGGTTCGCCCCCTCGTCAGTACCTCGCTTTTTACACTAAAGCTTAAATTTTGTCCCAACTCATTAAGAATGACCCCTGAATCACAAAAGCCGTAGAATAAATAGTTGAAATTACTAAAAATACTTTAGCGTAAAGAGCGAGGTATTAGGAGGAGGTGAGCCCCTCATATGGGTAATAATTTATGTTTGTTTTAAGTTTTAATGCTGCTCCTTACTTCCAGCAGAAAAAAAGCACTGGTCAAAGTTTGTAACTTGTTGCCCCTCCCACGGGGACTGTGGGGGAGTAAGTCGTCCCCAAAGACATAGTTATAAGGTTTTTTGACTACGCTGAATAAAATGGCTATCTCAGAATTTTGATCCGTTGACTTTGGGAAAATAATTAGCGTGGGAGGGGCCTAGGTGCCCTCCAATTTTTTTGGTCACTTAAAAAGGGCACTAGAACTTTTCATTTCCGTTGGAATGAGCCCTCTTGCAATATTCTAGGACAACTGGGTTGATACGATTACCCCTGAAAAAAAAACAAAAAAAAAAACAAAAAAACAAATAAACACGCATCCGTGATCTGCCTTCTGGCAAAAAATACAGAATTCCACACTTTTGTAGATAGGAGCTTGAAACTTCTATAGTATGGTTCTCTGATACGCTGAATTTGATGGTGTGATTTTGGTTAAGATTCTATGACTTTTAGGGGTTGTTTCCCCCATTTTCTATAAAAACGCAAATTTTCTCAGGCTCGTAACTTTTGATGGGTAAGACTAAACTTGATGAAATTTATATATTTCAAATCAACATTAGAATGCGATTCTTTTGATGTAGCTATTGGTATCAAAATTCAATTTTTTAGAGTTTTGGTTACTATTGAGCCGGGTCGCTCCTTACTACCGTTCGTTACCACGAATTGTTTGATAACATAGAAGTTCAAATCTTTGTTGCAATTCTAGTAGTTGATTTGCCACAACATTTTTTGTTAAAGTAGCAATAGTTTATCGCAGAAAAGTAACCCTTGCAATGAAAAAGAATACTAAAAAAGGTTTATTTATTAGTTCTTTGATGGATATTCAACTTTCCATGTGTGTTTGAAAGCCTTTTAAACACTAAAATGCCTAACATTTCGTCCTTAACACCCTTCCCCCTTGTTCATGGCACCCTTTAAACTCTTATATACAAAATATTATGCAAATTATAATCCTTTTCGTCTTTTTTTCTTTTTTTTTTGTCAGAATACAGCATGATTGTTGCATCTCTATAGAGCAAAAGTGTAAGGATGACTATAAAACTAGATAAGACGAAAACTAGATAAATTTGATTTCTTTTTGATACAGATAAATATTTAAACAAGTAATAAGATCATGGAAATCTAGATTTGAAGATGTTAGTGTATTTTACACTATAGGCCATATATTTTCTCATTTTATTGGATGAAATATAATGATCGTTCTTCAATAATTTTTTTTTTATCTGAAATCTTTCTATCTATTGGTATAAAACTCAGTTCGCCAACAAATGTAGAGTGATGTAGTGTTGGGTGATATTGAACATCGATATATGACCACCAGATTCGGCATGTCGAAGAATCTAACTGTATGGGTTTCTAGCTTCCATCTCGAAAAATGTGAAATCTCGTAATTTTTACATAAACAAAGATCAGGTTTTTTTTTGTCAGGGTGATTGTATCGAACCAATGGTCATATAAGATCGGGAGAGGGCTTGTTTAAACGGAATTACTGTTTTAGTTCCCTATTTTGTGATCAAAACGATTGGGGGCAGCTAGATCCCCTTCCCATGCTCTTTTTTTCTGAAGTCATTCGATCAAAATTTTGTGACAAGCCATATTGATTAGCATAGTTGAAAAGTCAAGTAATCAGGCATTTGGGGAATACAGAGCCCTGCAAGTCCCGGGGAAAAAGCTA
This sequence comes from Artemia franciscana, assembly GCF_032884065.1. NCBI lineage: Eukaryota > Metazoa > Arthropoda > Branchiopoda > Anostraca > Artemiidae > Artemia > Artemia franciscana. The sequence goes on from NC_088881.1 coordinate 16,965,265, forward strand.
GTACATTTGTGAAATATATCGAGTGCTTACATCTAGTATTTGGTTTTGGGAAGTAAATATACACATTTTTGGGAGGGTGAATTTTTTTTTGGGGGGGGGACTTTTTTGTAATGGAGCCTTTCAAAGAGGTGAATTTTTCATCGGGAGGGAAGTTTCAGGGATGAATTTTCTAACCGAAACCACACACGGGGGTATTTACTAGAATTATTATACTAAATTTATATTTGTGTGGCTTACCTTTTCTTTATCAATTTAATTTTACATGTGGAGATATACCGGAGAAATTTCCCAGGGAAAATGTTCAAAGGAGTTGACATTGTCTGGGAGATATTTCCGGGGGGAATTTTCACAGGAGAGATTCTTTATTGGGGAATTTTACACGAGAGAAACTTTCCATGGATACATTGGAAGGGGAGAACTTCCAGGAATTTTGTTCCACGGAGGGAGGATTTCCGGCATGATTTGAAAAACAGTTAGCGATTAAAAGAAAAATGAGTATTTTTCCAACGAAAATTGACTCAAATAATTTTCAGTCGGAATTGCACAAAGAAGTTTTCTGGGGAAATTTTTAAAGGGATGGAATTGTCTGGAGGAAGGAGGATCTCAGTCGAAAGAAACTTTCCAAGGAGAATTTTCTTGGGGAGGGGATTTTCCATGGAGAGAAAAGGCGGATTTTTTGCCATTATTTGGAAAGCAATTAAATAAAAAACAATTTTTTTTCAACAAAAAGTAAGGAGCAACATCCAAAGTTAAAACGAACTGAAATTGCCTCTTGTATGAAGAGTGGGTCCCTCTCCTCAATACCACAGTTTTTACGCTAATTTTCACTTTATTTCCAAATATTTAAGCCGTTTAATTAGAGTAAGGAGATTTCTAAAATTTTTCGTGTGTAAAGCAAGGTATTGAGGAGGGGTTATCCGCCTCATGTACGGAACAATTTCTGTTTTTGAGTTTTGGTATTGCTCTTTACTTTCAGTGGATTCTTTTTATTTAATCGCTGCAAAGCAGAACCAACTGTCAGGGGAAATTACTGACATACGGCTAATTTTGAATATCCAAAAAAGCCAGTATCTTACTTTATTTTATCCTGAGCCCGATTAATTCCAATTCAAGGTTTTTGTAATATTCATTCATATAATGAAAGTTTTCTTGTATTTTATTCAAAATTTGGAAAACATTAGGCAAAATACTCTTTTTGTTAACAAATTTACAAACTACAAATTTTGTTATTGAATTTTGGCAAAACCTAAAGTTAATCTCAACGATAAAACTGATAAGAAATACTGTAATTGATATATCGATTATCAAAAGTAAAAATATCGATATATCGATGCATTGTTTAGTTATGCCCAACACTGCAGTGATGTATAATTGAGCATTAGTAATTATGAAGGAGGGGTGTTGGGTTATTGTATTGGTGTGGGGTTGCAGATGCCTCAAAGAGTATATTTCAATGCCCAAGTTGTCTAACTCTCTTTGAGTCTTCAGACGAATATGAAAAAGACCATTAAGGAAGAGGAGGTAAAAATTATTGTCTAATCTGCCTTCATTTAGACTAAGCCTGAATATGATTACTGCAGGGTGATAGCTTCCTTTTTATTGTAGAAAAATATTTATCTCTGTACCATTAGATTTCATTCATTTACTTACCGGCACAAAAGCTGAAGAGGTAGGTGGGGCAATTCAACCTTCAGTAAATTTACTAGGAAGGGAGGTAGATGAAACCAGGAACTTAGTTTTGCCGATGCATAGACGGAAATATTTGATTTTTTTTTGTTTTTGTTTTATTATACAGTAGGTGGTAATGAACTACAAATAAAGAGTGACTCGTGCTAACAGTAACAGAAATCCTAAAAAGGGGGTTTCGGTAAGAATATGTACTCTAAAGGAATATGCTTTGTATGGTGATTAAATAAAAAAACAAAAAGAACAAGTTTCTTCAGCTGAAAGTAAGGTGCAACATTTAAACTTAGAATAAACAGAATGTTTCAACCCTCGTTCTTTACGCTAAAGACTTACAATTCTTTAAAAAATACTTATGGTATTTGGCCCCTTTAGCAGACTTTCTTGAAGAGCTGTAACAAAAAGTTAAACTTTAGCTTAAAGAGCAAGGAGTCGGAAAGGGGATTTCCCCCTCATATACAAAATAGTTTTTACTCATTTAAAATTTTAATACTAATCTTTACTTCAAGTTTTAGAAACTTGTTTTCTAAACAACTGACTGTTTTTCAAATTATGGCCTGAGATCCCTTCCCTCCCTCGTGTAAAATTTTCCTTGGTAAATTTCTTTCCCCTAGAAATCCCCCACAAAAAATCCCCCCAAAAAAACAAAAATTCTGTACATTTCCCAAAAGCAAATACTATATATGAACAATGAGCCAATTGCGTAAGTTACAGTTCTTTCTCTAATTGCTCTGGGGAGGGGGTTCTTGTCATCACCAAAAGAATAGCTATTGGATTACGGTAAATCAGATGTTAATCCTAAAATTTTGACCGAGTACCTTTGGGGAAAAGGGGCGTGGGAGGGGAATAGTTGTCCTTTAATTCTTTGGTCACTTAGAAAGGGCATTGGAACTTTTGACTTCCGTTTGAATGAGCCCCCTCCCAATCTTTCAAATCTAATGGTTAAATACGATCACACCAAGGAAAAAACAACAACAAAAAAACATAAATAAAATCGGCACGCATCCATAGACAAAATGATGCACTTTTGTAGATAGGAGCCAAAAACCTATAAAGAAAGGTTCTCTTATGTAGTGAATCTAATATTATTGTTTTCATTAAGATTGCTTGACTTTTCGGGATGTTTTACCCCCTTTTCTCCAAAGCCAGGCAAATTTCCTGAGGCTCGTAGTTTATTATGGCTAGCATGAAACTTAATTATCCTATCTATGGTTTTAAAGGGACTCGTAGTGGGTATACTTGAAGTTGTTAATCCCTCAAAACGTTGGTAGTTAGTACGTGCGCCTGTTTGCTACGTAATATTATAGGTAGTTGATCGTTTCGTATTACTTATGCCAATGTTTTGTTTGAGAATTCTTTCAAGGTTTTTATGTAAATTGTTTAAAAACATACAAGGGCCAGGTAGGAAAAACTATTTAAGAAACTCATTACCGCACTATCAGCACCTGCAAACTTACTATTTTTAATCCTTTTAGTACTGTCGCTGATTCTTGCTTAAAAAATAAATCTTACTTCATATCTAAGGTATTACAAACTCTCTCTAGGTCTGTGTGCGTCACTCTGTGTTTTTATGTATGTTTTTTTTGTCATTGTGTCTGTTTTTGTTTGTTCTTGTGTATGACTGTGTGTTTGTGTGTTTCTCTCTCTCTCTCTCTCTCTCTCTCTCTCTCTCTCTCTCTCTCTTTTTTTTTTCTCACTCTCCCCGTTTGTCTGACCCTGTGTGTTTGTGCATCTGTGTATATGTGTTTGTGCATGTGTTTTTGTCTCTCTGTATGTCCTTCTTTGTTCGTTTCTCTCTCTCTCTGTCTCTCTCTCTCTCTCCCCCTCCCTCTCTCTGTGCCTTTTTGTCTGACCCCTTTTTTTCAGCGTAGGTTTTTGTCATTCTGTGTGTCTTTGTGTGTTTCTGTTTGTTTTTTGTCTCTCTGTGCCTGTGTGTTTGACTTTATGTATTTGTGTGTCTATCTCTCTCTCTCTCTCTCTCTTTCCATCTCTCTCTGTCTCTGTGCGTCTAGCTCTGTGCATTTTTGTGTGTGTTTTTTTCTCTGTGTCTTTCTTTTTGTGTTTGTGTGTCTGACTCTGTGTGTTTTTGTTTGTCTTTTCGTCTCTCTGACAGTGTGTCTGACTCTGTGTGTCTGTGTATACATTTTCATTTTTGTGTTTGTCTTACTGTGTATATGCGTCTGACTCGGTGTGTTCATGTGTTTGTGTTTTTATCAATCTCCCTCTCTCTGTGGCTGTGTGACTGGCTCTGTGTGTTTGCGTGTGTTTTTGTCTCTATATCTGTCTTTGTTTATTCGTGTGTCTGACTCTGTGTTTGTGTGTCTTTGTCAATGAGTCTTTCTTTGTTTTTTCCTTTGTCTGACTCTTCGTGTTTGTTTGCGAGTTTTTGTCTCTCTCTTTGTGCCTTTGTGTCTAATTCTGTGTATTTGTCTGTGTGTTTTTGTCTCTGTGTGCGTTTTTGTGTATTTATGCGTCTGCTTTCTGTGTGTTTCTATGTGTGTTTTAGTTACATTCTCCCGGTGCCCGTGTCTCTGATTCTGTGAGTTTTTGTTTATTTTTTCCTCTGTGTTTTTGTCTGTTTTTGACAAAAACAGACAAAAACAAAGAGAGGGTGTCAGAGGATGCCACAAGCCATCCACTGTGTGTCACTGGCTGGAAACTGCCATAGTGTATTACGTTCCAACAATGAAACAGACAGTTTCCGATGTTCATCTAAAAACAATGGTCGATCTTAGTTTATAGAGTTGTTTTTGTAGAAAAATAGCTGAAAATGCTTTAGAAATGATGATATGTGCCAGATGGTGTTAAGATGCTGTCAATTTATACAAAATCACTGGAAATAAGGAGAACGCACATTCCTGAAAATGTATTAAATTCTCTGCCCTTTTATTGTGCCAACAGTAAGAAAATATAAAATTAAAGACGAAAAGATATTACAATAGATCAAATGTTTTACTAAAAGTAAGGAGCAATGTTAAAACTTAAAAGGTATATCTAAAATGCAAGGAAGGAGCTGCCCTATTTTTAGGAGGTAATTTCTGAATGTTTTAGAACGTTTTAATTTAACAGGGGAAAATATATAAGACCACTGATTTAAGGGACTAAAGAAAAGGTTTCTTTAAGAAAACGTTGAAGACATTATACGGCTTTATACATTATTATACCGCTTACATTTTGCTTGTTTTTGTCAGATTACAAGGGTTCTAGGACCAAATTGGAAGCGAGTACAAGATTTATTGACCAAAAAGTGGTTTTCATACTGTATTACATTTTTGATGTCTTAGTTATACTTACATGAATTTCTCAGCATTGATGTAGACAATCCTCGATTAAATGACTTTATAGTGAAGATGCTCTTACCCATCTGTATAATATTGATTTCATTGCCCTAACAGTAAAGCATTTTAATAATGTTCTCCTATTGTTCTCTAAGTTGTCTCCTAAAGTATTATGCAACACTCAAGCGTGCGCAATACGTCTTCCTTTGTTACATCCTGGGGTTCCCCACTTGATTTGCGGGCCCTGAAGAAACGAGTCTTGAAGAAATCTCGAAGAAAAACGTGCTGACGAAAATATCTTAAAAATCGTCTTGAAAAATATCTTGGAAAAACCTTGAAGATAAATGTCTTGAAAAAACGTTTTGAAATGTCTTGAAGAATGTCTTGAGAAACTTCAAATATGTCATTGTAAGTTAGAACCGGGGATTCCCCACTTGACTAGTGGGCCCTGTGTGTTTTTCGTACCTGGCCCTCGCAGGTTTTTGAACCTTTACTTAACAACCTTGAAATCTTTTGAAGAAAAAATTTGCATTACTAGAAAGTAACAATCAACTCCCAATAGTTTTATCTAACTAACAGGTGCACATAATCGACACCAACGTATTGAGGGATTAGCAACTTCAAGTATACTCCTTATGGGCACCTCTAAAGCCATAGATAAGATACTACTCTTAATAAAAATTATATATTCGGAATAATAAGCTGATTAGTATCACACTTGGTCTTTAGAGTTTTGGTAACTACTGAGTCGATTCACTCCTTTGGTACAATTTGTTAGCAAGAAATGGTTGATTTCATATTTCAATAGTTGATGGTATATGAAGTTTATATTTAAAGCTACTCATCAAATGTTACGAGCCTAAATGTCATCTATTTTCAAAAAAGGGAAAAATAACCCAAAAGGAGCATCGGAGGAGTGCTCATTAAAAATAAATTTGAATATTCTACTGACCTTCTTAATTCTTGAAAAGATTATACCAATAAACTCGACGTAGATAACTTCGAAGACCACACTGCCTTTCCATGACGAAAGTAAAACAGTTCAAAATAGGGATGATACCTTTTTATTGACAGTGAAATATAAAATTATTTAACTGGATATTTCGAACACATATACAGTGTTCATCATCAGCAGTAAAACTAAAAGACATGAATAAAAATAAACAGAATTTATACCTAATAAACTAATTACATATAGTTTATATTTCACTGTCAATAAAAAGGTAACATCCCTATTTTGAACTGTTTTACTTTTATACCAATAAACAAACTAGCATATTATCTTCTGTCATTTTGTGGCGTAACATGATAATCTTGGCCCAAAGGGTGCCCAAGTCATCTATTGAAAATTCAGTTGTATCAAATTGATTTACATTTGACGAAAAACCATGTTTTGAGCTATCAAATTCAAACAAACTATTGTCTTACTTTGACTCCTTCGTTCCTAAGAACGCTGGTACTTTCATCAAGTTAACATTTAGTATAGAAATGTCTTTTAAGGCTTCATTTAAATAGGTTTATTAATTTTAGACAATAGCAAAGCTTGTTCAATTGTACATTCGCAATGAAACATCTAAATTATATATTAGCATAATTATCTTAACTTTCTTTAGTTTTAATTCATGGGGTGGCAAGTCAGAAATTTCAAATGACTTGAAAAGTTCTGGCGTGAATTCAACACCTACTTCCTATGTATCCTTCCGAAAATTGTAACTTTTATATGACTTATATTCTCCTAGGAGGCGATCGACAATCTCAAAACTAGTTTTGCTTATTTTTTTTGACGGCGCTAAAATATTATGTTTCGTCATTGCATCGTAATTTTGATGTCTTTGCGAATGCTTCCAGTTCGATTGATGATACTTGTTGTCACATGCCTCTTCGTAGAGTTGCGATTCGTTGTTCTTCTCCCGGTCGCTTGTCCTCCATGCGCAGACTTTATTGTGCACCATTTTAATTCGTGATTAGTTTTGAGGCTCGTCGTCACATTTCTTTTAAGCGCAAAGTTAACCTCAAATTTTATTGGGCATCATTTTCATTCTAAGGACCAATTTTGCCGTGTATTATATTCGCTACTGAATCGTTTTGATTCTCGCTGTCACTTGTCTTCTAGCCACAGATTGCATTGTGCGTCATTTTGTCTTCGATTCAGTGTGATTCTCCCTTGCGCTTGTCTTCTAAGCGCGAGTTTCATAACGGATTATTTTCGTTTTCAATTCATTGTGATTCTCTCTGTTGCTTTTTTTTACCTAAGATTTTGTTTGTTCATTTTTTTCGTTACTGATTCAATTTGATTCTCTGTTTTGATTGTCTTCTATCCGCAGATTCTATTATGCATCATTTTCAACTGTGATTCGTTGTAATACTTGTTGTAACAAGTCTTCTAATCACCGATTTTGTTGTGCCTCATTTTCGTTTGTCATTACCTTAGACAAATTTTCACGTCTTTTGTCCTAGCTGATCAAATTCATTCATCATCTTGTATAATTACATATAATATCATAAGTATCAAAACCCATCTTTTCCAGTTTTTTCCTCAATAATTATTTTTGCTTTTATAATTCAGCAACAATCAGGCGTGTCTGATTGCAGATACTCTCTGAAAAATCAAAATAATACATGTAACTTCGGTTTAGATAAGTTGTTAAATAATTCAGTAACAAAAAGGCAAAAAGCGAGACGGTCACAAAAGCAAATCACAAATTCCTCCTTACTATTTATCCCTCACAGAATAGCTTTAGCAAAACTTTCATATTATTTATATTCTCTTAAGAGTTGATCAGCAATGTTGGTGGTCATTTTACTTTCTTCTTTCTTGAGTGGCACTAAAATAACACGTTCTTTGATTCCAATGTATTTTTTATATCTATCCACAGATATTCGTGTACCTGGTTTTTGTTTGCATTTGTTGTGATTCTCGCTGTCATTTTTGTGTAAATACAGATTTTTCAGTGCATTATTTTCGTCGAGAATTTCAGTTTTGTTTTGTTATGATTCTCTTTGTCATTTATCTTCTAGCCGAAGATTTCACCGTATTTCAGTTTTTTTCATCATTACCTCAAACATTTTTTCCATACCTTTTTAAAATCAGAACGAGTTGCAAACATAGGAGATTCATAATTAAATCTGAATTACTTAACAGCTAAGACAAGAGGCATGGAGCAAAGGTCTCAGGTTATGATGAGCAAAAGTTAAACCCAACTGAATCTGGGGTCAGAAGACATGCGACAACAAGCATCATAACGAATCACAGATGAAAGGATGGAGAACAAAATTTAAGGCTAGATGACAATCGACAGTGAGAATCACATCAAATTACCAACGAAAATGACTTGCAATGAAATCTGCAGTTAGAATAGAAGCAACAGTGCAAAAGTATATAAGATAATGAATGAATCCGAACAGCTAAAGCAAAAGGCATACATAAAGTGTTTGAGCTTGTGATGAATGAAAGTGAAGTGCATCAAAAACTGCAGTTATAAGAACAGCAACAGCGAGGATTAGATCAACTTGTAAGAAAGGAAGTACCGCAAAATCCCTGCTTAGAGGAGGCACAACAGCGAGAATCGCAAAGAATCCTAAACAAAAATAATCCACAACAAAATATATGCTTAGAAGAGTTTTTGTATTGAATATCACAGTGAATTGCAAACAAAATGATTCATAACGAAATCTGTGGTTAGAAGACAAGCAATAACGAGAATCACAACGAATCACAAACAAAATCTCAAAGCAGAAGACATGTGACAACGACCATGATCAATCGAATCGTAAGCAGACTCATGAGAAATTATACAAGATGACGAATGAATCCGGATACCTAAAGCAAAAGGCATGTAACAAGCGACAGCGAGACAAATTAAAATAATGCACAAGGAAATCTGCGGTTAGAAGACAAATAAGAATTACAATGTCATGCAAAATATACAAGAAAATGAATGATTCCAAAAAGCTAAAGCAAAGTTTTGAGAGAAATTATCTGAAGCACGGATCAAATGGAGTAAACGAGGAATGGATCCGAACAGTTACAGCAAAAGCCATGGAAAAAAAAATGTTAGAACTAATGATGAACGAAAATGAAGCACAACAAAATGGTGGTTAGAAGACATTTGACAACAAGCATGATTAGTCAAATAGGAAGCAGACGCGTACAAATTATACAAGATGACGAATGACTCTAAACACCTAAAGCAGAAGACGTGGAAAAAACATCTGAGGTAATGATGAGCAAAAACCAAGCACAACGAGACCTACGGTTAGAAGACAGCGAGGAGTGACAGCGAGGATTACATCAAATCGAAAATGACATGGAAAGAGCAGAATCGCACCAAACCGCAAAGTAGAAACTGAATCATCTAACAAGACAACTAAAATGAAATTAAAACTGGGGGAATAACTGAAAAATAACACAATAATCTGCATTCAGAAGACAAGCGACAGCGAGGGTCATATGTATGTAAGCGTGCCACGTGTTGAACATTAGAGACCGAGCGAAGTTCAGTCTTCTGGAGCTATCTGTTATGTAAAATCAATTGACACATCCAGAAGCTACTGAACCGCGTCAATCTGGACCTGCTCTCAGTATATGACATCGAAGATGCAATCTAGAAGCCGAAAGAAATACATGGCACTAGAAACTCTGCGTACTGTTCTACTGAACTTTTTCTCAGGAAAGTTTCCCCCAGGAGCTGCAAGGCACCCGTAATTAATACAAAAATTGTAGAGAAATTTTCACTATTAATGTCACTTTAATAGGAGTTTCACTGTTTCTATTTTGCAACAGTAAGTTGACACAATCAACAAAAAATGGTATTTAAACATTCAGAAAGTATCCAGGTCCCATGTTCAATAAAACAAATAAGCATGACATATTTAGGATCGATTTTTTGTAAAAACTTGTTTTTTCTTCATATGAAATAGTTCTAGGAAAAAAAAGAAAAGAATTTAATGCTGAAAGAAAATTATTATACAAAGTAAGGAAGATTATAAATGCCACATTGCGAACTGAGGGATTGAATTGTAGTTTGTTAACATTATTTCAGCTAGTGTAAGTAAGTTGGCACTGATTTATGGTCTTCGAAATGGAAATAATCCCTAAACGCAAGATAATAACCTCAAATGACTTAATAATATTAAATAATCGTCAACGGTGAAAGCCGCTCTTAAGGCATTCTCTACTCAATTACGTAAACGCAAAAATTGATTGCTTATTTTCCTTTTTAGGCCTATTCCAGCAGGCAATATTCCAAAGCGGCTCTTCACTTTGCGAATGGAGCACAGAGCCTAATCCACGGGAATACTTCAACATCTTAGCAAATTCTGCTGGCTGTCCCTTAGAGCCTGTAGTATCAGCTGTCAGTTGCTTAAAAAACAAATCATCAATTGAGTTGATAAAATTTCAAAAGGACCAACTGGTAAGTTGATTCTATAAAGTTTATTTTATTACTCGTTTTACAACTTTGAACAGTATTTTTTTGCTTAAAGTAGTGAGATTATCAAGTAAATCAAAGACAAATCTCCGCGCATAAAAAAGTGTAAATATAAGTAAAAAGAAATAAAACCAACTTAAAACGAAACATGAAACCAGCTTTTGAGGTCATAATCTATTTTGGTCTCCAGTCTCATAGCTCATTGCCTTCAAAACATTAGCTTCAACATAAAGAACCGTTGAGTCTTTGAGAGTTTATGCGTCGCAAAAAGCAAAATACATCATTTAAGTCATGTAATCTTTTACGCACGTTTTCAATATACAGTTTATATGGATAGTGCGTTCTGAAACACCAAATAACAAGATCATAGGGATAAATACAAGCTTATAATCTCTTGGTTATTACATTAAATTAAAAAATGGGATATCTAATTGCCTAGTAGACTTAATGAAATGATTCTTGTGGGGTAATAGCCAAAAGTAGAAGTTTACACTCAAAACAATGAAATAATGCAGGTAGAACCTTATGAAATGGAGACCCGACTTGATTATGAATTAAATAAAAAAAACAAGTTTTTTTAACTGAAAGTAAGGAGCGACATTAAAACTTAAAACGAACAAAAATTATTTCGTATATGAAAGGGGCTGCTCTCTCATTAACGCCCCGCTCATTAACGCCTTTTCTAAAATAAGTCGAATTTTCTCAGGCTCGTAACTTTTGATGGGTGAAACTAAACTTGATGAAATTTATATTTACAATCAGCATTAAAAGGCGATTCTTTTGATGTAGCTATTGGTATCAATATTCTGTTTTTTAGAGTTTTGGTTACTGTTGAGCCGGGTTCCTTCCTTACTACAGTTCGTTACCACGAACTGTTTGACTGAATTACAAAGAATATTGTAATGAAAAAAAAAACACAAACCTGCAAAATAGGTGATTAATATGTTACTTTTGTCTCAAATATTATAAACAAACATTGCAGCATATTCTTGCATGTTCTGTAAACCAGAAATTTGCAAATTCTGGATTGCCTATAATGGGCAACCAAGAAAAGCCTATCGAATTTGTGAAGCCCCAAGAAGATTAATAAAGATAATAACTCTTTTGTGCAGGGCAATTTTCTTGATCATTCTATAATCGCAGCTTAAGGGCTTGAGCACTTGGACTTTTTATTTGCACCTGATAAGTGGCTTCTAACAGCTACTTTGGTATTCATTAACCTGCCAAAGCCTCAACCTTCTGATGGTAAAAAAAAATCTGTTATAGCTCATGAGACAACTACTATTTTTTGGTAAAAGCGATAAGACTTGAAAGCCATGACTAATTAGAGTTAAGCCAAGACAGATAGTCTCTATGAGAGGTAAACTGTTTTTCTTTTTGTTGCTGTCACACAAATCTTGTCCTGTCGCGGACTCCGATTTTGAAATCAGGTCAAAATTTTGAGAAGAACAGGTTTTTCTAACTATTTTTTCCATCTCATTCACTGCTGGAACAAAGAATTTAGGTGTCTTTCATTGTCATGCTGGGAAAGTAGGACCAATTGTGAAAAAAACGAAAATAAAATTCGACAAATTTCATTTTTTTTCTTGGAGAAGTAAACCCTTAGCTTTAGCTTTTTAATGACCAAAATACAGAGTTACTGAATGTTTAAATAACCATGAATAATGGATAAATGAGATTCATTAATCTAAGACATGATAAATGAACAAATTTCTCAGTCAATAAAGCAAGAAAGAAAGCTCAAGTTGTTCGTAGAGAAAAAGTCAATTGCAAGAGGCAATGGAATTTGTGAGAGGCCACTGGCTCACTTTTGCTTCCAATTATACTGATTGTAAGTCCTTGTATGATTAAATAAAAAAAAACTAATTTTTTTAGCTGAAAGTAAGGAGCGACATTAAAACTTAAAACGAACAGAAATTACTCCGTATATGAAATGGGTTGTCCCCTCCACAATCCCTCGCTCTTTACGCTAAAGCTTTTAATTGTTTTAAAAAGTAGAATTGTGGCAAAAAGTCAAACTTTAGCGTAAAGAGCAAGGGATTGTGGAGGGGACAACCCATTTCATATACGGAGTAATTTCTGTTCGTTTTAAGTTTTAATGTCGCTCCTTACTTTCAGCTAAAAAAATTAGTTTTTTTATTTATTTAATTTCTGAACGTTTTTGAATTAATGCATGTTTGGTTTTGGCTCTCCGCAAATAAATTATTAAAATGAAATTTGCATATTAATTCCTTTTTTGGCTAAATGGCTTTCTCTTAGTTTTGATCAGATGATTTTGAGAAATAAGGGGTGAGGAAGGAGGCCTAGTTGCCCTGTAATTTTTCGGTTACTTAAAAAGGCAACTAGAACTTTTAATTTTAACGAACGTTTTTATTAGTAAAAAATGTGCGTAACTTAAGAATTAACTTACGTAACAAACTTTCATAACCTTATATTTTTATTATGTATACGAGGGGGTTTGTACCCTCGTTAATACCTCGCTCTTTACACTAAATCGTAAGTTTTGTCCCAATTCTTTAAGAATGACCCCTGAATCAGAAAGGCCGTAGAATAAATAGTTGAAATTACTAAAAATACTTTAGCATAAAGAGCAAGGTATTTATCTCCTCCTAAATACCTCGCTCTTTATGCTAAAGTATTTTTAGAACCCCTCATATGCGTAATAATCTCGGTTCGTTTTAAGTTTCAATGCTACTTCTTCCTTTCATTTGAAAAAACGTTTTCATGTTTATTTTTCATTGTTTTCTTATAGTAATGCTAGAGAATCCTGCGCCCTTTTCATTGAATTTTTCTTCCCCCATGACAGATTCCTCCAAGGAAAGATCCTCCAACATAGCCCCCTCTCCTCAGCCCCACCCCCAAATAAAATAAAATCCCCCTGAAAACGTCTGTACACTTCCCAATAACCATTACTATATGTAAACACTGGTCAAAGTTTGTAACTTGCAGCCCCTCCTCCAGGGATTGTGGGGGAGTAAGTCATCCCCAAAGACATAGTTATTATGGTTTTCAACTATGCTGAACAAAATGGCTATCTCAAAATTTTGATCCGTTGACTTTGGGAAAAAAATGAGCGTGGGAGGGGGCCTAGATGCCCTCCAAATTTTTTGGTCACTTAAAAAGGGCACTAGAACTTTTCATTTCCGTTAGAATGAGCCCTCTTGCGACATTCTAGGACCACTTGGTCGATACGATGACCCCTGGAAAAAAAAAAACAAAACAAAAAAACAAACAAATAAACACGCACCCGTGATTTGTCTTCTGGCAAAAAATACAAAATTCCACATTTTTGTAGATAGGAGCTTGAAACTTCTACAGTAGGGTTCTCTGATACGCTGAATCTGATGGTGTCATTTTCGTTAAGATCCTACGACTTTTAGGGGGTGTTTCTCCCTATTTTCATAAATAAGGCAAATTTTCTCAGGCTCGTAACTTTTGATGAGTAGGACTAAACTTGATGAAACTTATATATTTAAAATCAGCATTAAAATGCGATTCTTTTGATGTAGCTATTGATATCAAAATTCAATTCTTTAGAGTTTTGGTTACTATTGAGCCGGGTCGCTCCTTACTACAGTTCGTTACCACGAACTGTTTGATTTTGGTTCAAACAAGGTCAAATTCTATGAAAATATCCCCTTGGTTTTGTTTCTTCGCCATTGGTTAAACGAGGTGGTTGTAAACCAGCTGACTTTTTTTAAATTATATGTCCCGAGAGAAAATTTTCTGAAAAAAAAAATGATGAGCCATTCCTTAAAGGTGGTCTGAAATCATTTATTTATTAATGGTGGTTTATTCCAGTTTAACGCCTAAAATGTTATTTGACTATATTTCTGTTATCTTTGGTTTATTGTAGCTCTTTAAAAAAACAGTCTCTTTGTTCGAATCAAGTATTCTAGAACGGCATATTGGGTCTCTTTAATAAAACAAATAACAATAATGTTAAAAATATCAGAGTAAGAAAATTCTTTTAATTTAAAATACATTTCGGCTCTTTCATTTTCAAAAAGTTTGCACTCAAAAAGATAATGATCAATATGTCAATCAAAAAGGTCAATATGATCAGTAAAAAACTGAAGGGTTCAGGACTTTACAACTTGGCAGAATTTTTCGTACCATTCCATATATAGGTTTATGCATAAAGTTTTCCGATTTTCTTTTATAGTATTAGAGATAGAAAAGGAGTTACCCAATACATAATTTGCTTGTGAGTCGGTATAATACGCATATTCATTTAATTTATGGTTATTTAAATTATTCAGGGGTAGCCAATAATCGGGTATTCCTCTCCTTAGATATCTGGTGAGAGCTATCTCTTTGGCTCTGAAGTCATTGGGAAGGCATCCTGCTAAAACCGTTACTGTCTCAGTTTTAGCGGATAAAAAGGTTTTTCAGAAATCAAAACCATAGAAATTCTTAGGACAGATACTAACCTTTTTACAATTTTCTTTTTATTCAATATATAGTGCTGACAATATATAGTTTTTTCATTTTGTATTGCTGAGATCCATACAGGCATTTCATATAAAAGGTGGATTCAATAGCAGCTTTATATAACTTTCTTAGGGCAATTGGTTTAAGACCCCAAGTGGTTCTGGTGGCACATAACAATTTTGTTGAATATTGTCTGGCGACTTTTACTTTACTTTCAACATGGTCATTCCAAAGTAATTTCTTGTCCAAAATTAAGCCCAAGTATCTTACTTTATCACTTATTGGTATTCTAAGACTTTAAAACTGAAGATTAATCTGTGGAATTTATCTTTTCTTAGTAAAAAAGATAGCTTCATATTTATTAACATCGAATTTTAATTTATTTTTTCTGCTCATTTTTCTAATTCGCATCTTTAGAAGATATTGCTAC
Organism: Artemia franciscana; assembly: GCF_032884065.1. NCBI lineage: Eukaryota > Metazoa > Arthropoda > Branchiopoda > Anostraca > Artemiidae > Artemia > Artemia franciscana. Next base: position 16,980,519 of record NC_088881.1, read on the forward strand.
ACAGATATCATCATAATACGCTTGTATTGTACAGCATGTCGGTAACTCTTAACGAAGCAAATCGTCCACAATAATAGACGATAAAAACAGAGAAAGTATGCTTCCTTGTGGGCACGAGTTTTGAAGGATACGAGTTACATTATTAGCTTTATCACCGTAAGATACTGAGTGATCTGATAGATAACTTTTAATCAGCATAACTAGAGGAGTTGGACAGCCAAATTCTAATAACTTTTTTTCAAATCTCAGGGTGCCATGCATTGTCGAAGGCATATTTGATATCAAAGAGAAGGAAAAGGTGAATTTTTCATCCTTTAATTTTCTTCCACTGTTGTGACAAGTTTGCCCAGGACATCTAGGATTCATTTGATTTTAACAAATCCAAACTGGTCTTTAAAAATCCAATTCTTATTAATACTTAAATCACTTAAAATGTATGATAAGATTCTTTTGGATATCTTGCCATAAACTGGTAATAAGCTAATGGGTTAATAAGAAGAAGGTAAATAATCATTGGTTCTCCCCCGCTTAGGAATTACTATGATTTTAGCATTTTTCTAGTACCTAGGAAAATACTTAATATTCAAACATGCATTATATATTTTACACAAATTAAGAGCTAAGAAATAGAAATTTTTCTTTTATAACCACATCAACATCAACTAAACCAGGAGCTTTTAGTTGTTTAAAAGAATTAATAGCATCTTGGTATTGAATCAAGTGTTATTGGTGACAATGTATCTCGGTTAAGAAGTTTCCAATTGTCACATACATATTCAACTTGACCTCCGTGATAAGAAGTTTCCGTTGAGTTGTCATCAGGGGTAAGCCATTTGTTTAAGAATACCTCTCCAGCTTCCTGGTGTGATTCTGCGTACATACTGCTATCTTTTGCCAAATGAATAAGGGGTACTAGGGAGGGGCGGTTGGAACATATTTTATGTATTGTACTCCAGGGATCTAAGCCACCTTTATCTTTCCAAAAAATTTCCAATCTTCGAGTTTTGTCTTTTTAATTTCATTCGAGTACAGTTTTTTTTTTCTATTTTCATATTAAGATAATTTTCCTCAGTTGCGTAAATTTAATTTTTTTTTTAATGCTCTTCTTTCGTCTTGGTTCAGTTAGTTTTGGGGTTAACCATCTTGCGTACTTGTTGAAAATGACGGGTTTTTTCTTAGGTATTGCAATTTTAATTCCGATTCGTATTGTATTTGTAAGGCTTATTACTATTCCAAAACGTAAAACTTGTGGTGAACAGTTTCAAGTTGAAGTGGTGGCTGCCAAAATGCTGTATCCAAACATTGTTTTTTTTTTTATTAAACATGCACCTCTTTTCAATGATAAGCTCCGTTCTAGCAGACAGCCAGTCATGTGAGTTAGATGCTACTTTTAGGGAAGGAAAATAAAAACTTGCTTTACAAAGTTCTTAAGCCCTCTAACCAATATAGCTACTTCAAGCGTTAAAAATAAGTTTTCCAAAATAGGTATTCAACAGAGAACTTGCAAATTTCTAACCGCATCAGACCTATTCATTCAATAACCCAGTATGGCAAATAGCAACCGAAGTTTTTTAGGCTCACAATTTTCTTCCTATCAAGTAGGTTCAAGCAAGTCGAGTCACAAGCCCCTTTTGGTCTTCTAATTCTGTAGATTACGGGTCCTTGAACAATTCAGGTTCAAAAAAGTGGAAACTACCTAAATTTAGGCTACTAAGTTGGTTGTTGGAGATGCAGGTAAGGGAATTTGTACAGCAGTTGCCATTTGCCAGTTTAGCGTTCAAATCTTACATATTGGAATTAATTTTGTGATTCTGGCTAAAATAAGGTGATTTATTTTTAATTTCTGCTATAAACTTGGCAATTGGAGGATAGGGACGTTAGAGAAGATATGTGACCTCATTTCCCTTTTATAGCATTGATTGAAAGTCCTTGCGTGGTTCTGCTTCGAGCAATCAAAGCATACCTAACTGTCTGCAGAAACAAATCAATTTTGGGAAGCGATGACATTTGGAAAGTGTGCGAAGGATCACGGGCCCACTTTTTACACTTACACCCACTAAAAGTTTGTAGTCTGAGAGTTAAGGGGGCTGGAAGATTCAAAGGCTCACTTTGTGTCTCTAAACTGACATATTGAAAATTACTGAGTATTTCCGATTTGTAGAGGGTGTTTCCTTGCCGCTAAAAAGTTGTCATTAGCAGAGAACAAAGCTCAGCATCAACTTAACATGTTTTTGCACAAGGACTTGGCTGGCTTTCGCAAAAAAAGAAAAAATGAATTCGACTTTTCTTTCCACAGAATATAGTCAACATCACAAAATTTTCAAAGCATTGTAGATCATAAATAAAAATAATTATGTAAAAAATATACCATATAAATCAGCTGATCAAAGATTGCTAATAAGAGTAAAAAAAAGTGAAACCTTCAGTCAAAAGGATTTTCCTGCCAAGGTCCGATAGTTTAACATTACTTCTAAGAAAGAAGCAAAGGGTTCCTCTTTTTTAGTATTGAGAAATGTATTTAAATAAATGTTTCACATTTGGTTCCATTTCTCTGCCAATAATGGCTAGTCACAGTGGATAGCAGCACTTTTGGACCCATAGAAAATTTTTTTTTCTTTGGATGTCTGAATTTTCTGTTTATTTTTATAAGGAAATATTCCTTATGATTGGGCCAGGGCTCCATAGTTCATCTTAAACACATTTAGTTTTTAGTCTAGCTTTAACTCTACCTGCTAGAATAGAACTTTCCACCCAAAAGTCGAAAACTGGCTCGGAGAAGAGAGGGCTTCATTGAAGAACTGCAGATCTTCTCCGATTCAGACTGTAAAACCCTCCAGCAGATTAGTGCGCTGTAATGCTCAAGCTCAAGAGTTCTCAAAAGGTATTGCCATATTCATTAATTTTATATGAGATCAGAAATTTTTAAGCCGCAGAGGTAAGGCCCTTACCACTTTATTGTAATAAAAATCAGCGGATTACAAAAGAACGTAAAATAAACAGGATTAAACCAAAGCGTTGCTACTACAACACAATTAGCTTGACCAGGAATTATTTGAAATTACTACTAATATTCCTTATTATTATTTTTATGATTATAGCTGAGGAGTCGCCAGAAATAAAAATACCCCTTTGCATTTGAGCTCGAAAGTTGTCATTAACTTACCTTAAACCTTAAATCGCATCTTCTAGCGACTACAGTTGAAGAATCTGTAGATGTCGTCAGGTAACGTTGACTCGATATTCATGTCACAGTTCATGAGCATCATTATTGATGCATCATGCATTATTCAAAATGAAGAAAATGTGATTCAAATCTAGTCGGCAATACAATCAGGAATTTAACCTAATTTTCCTTTTGTAAATATACAGTAAATCATAGAATGAATTACCAGCCCTGGTTCTGTACTTCTTTTTTTTAAATATTGGACAATAACTGAAATTAATAAATGCTTTCCAGGCTCCCTAGTTTGAATGGTCACTCAGATATTCAAGGCACAAAAAAAATATGGTAACTAAAAGATTAGGTGTTATTTATAGCATACTTCTTACAGCTTCAGCAGACAAAATTTACGATAAGTTGAAGATAATCTTAAAGCTAATCTTCTCTAATTATATCTAGTCATTATCAAATGCCCAACTCTATCGTCAATTTGTTTTGTGGCGGGTTATCCATTAACGAGAAGAAAGAAAAAGATTTTCAAGGCAAAGATAAACACGCCAGTCCCATAAAAACATTGGAAGAATAATTTGCTTCAACTGCTAGATCTAAGGGAGAGATTTGGCTTGAAAGCTTGTTTTTCCTTGTGCATGTTATACATCCTATCTCAACTATAACAAACGTAAATATATAATTTCCAGAGCGAGAAAATATTTCAAATGTTTCATTATTCACGAAGAAAAAATATGTGATTCCAATCTAGTTGGCAATACAATTAGGGATTTAACCTCATGGTTTTGAAAAAGAGATATGAAAAAGAAAGGACATAAGTTGTCCTTGCTGGAAGTAAAAATTTTAAGGATTTTACTCCTTTGTTAAATTAAATAAAAAAAAACAGATTTATTTTCAACTGCCAGTAACCGGCAACATTAAAACTTAAAGGAACAAAAAATATTAAGAATATGAGGAGGGTTGCCCTCTTTTCAATACGCCACTCTTTACACTAAAGTTATTAATACTTCAAAAAAAAAATAATTCTAAAAAAAGCTTCTGATTCTAACTAAACGGCCCTTCTGTTTCAGGAGTTGCTCTTAAAAATTGTGACAAAAGATTGAACTTTAGCGTAAAGAGCGGGTATTGAGGAGGGAACAACTCTCCTTTCACTTTCAGTTGAAATTTTTTTTATTTAATTTAATCTCTGATAGTTTTTTAAATAATGCCAGGAAATCCAGCTCCTCCAAGAAAAATCCGATCCTCTGCAAAAAATTCCTCCATGGTTAAGATCCTCCCACATAGACTCTGCCAGAAATCCCTCCCCTAAGACCCCTGAAAAGTATCTTTATACTTCCCAATAGCCAATAGTATACGTAAACAATGGGCGAAGTTTATAGCTTGTACCCCTTCTCCTGAGGGCTGTGGGATTCTCAAAGACCTAGTTACTAAATTTTTCGACAATACTGAATAAAATAACCGAGTGTTTTTAGTCCCTTGCAAAAGGACACTAGAACTTTTAATTTCCGATCAAATGAGCCCTCTCTCGATCTTCTAAGATAATAGGTTCAATACGATCCTTCCAGGGAAAAACAAATAAACACGCATCCGTGATGTTGCTTCTGGCAAAAGATCTAAAATCATACATTTTGGTATATTAGAGTTAAAAACCTCTACATTAAGGCTACCTGATATTCTAAATCTGAATGTGTGATTTTTATTAAGATCACTTGATGTTTCGGGGGTGTTTCCCCCCTTTTTAAAAAATTGCGCAAGTTTTCTCAGGCTCGTATCTTATGATGGGTAACAGTAAACCTGATGAATCTTATATATTTTGAATAAGCATCAAAATTCAATCATCTTTATGTATCCGTTACTACCAAGACTCTGTTTATTAGAGTTTCGGTTACTATTGAGCCACGCTGCTCCTTACTTACAGTTCGTCACCAAGAACTGTTTAAAAAATAATTTACTGTGTTCATGTTTATACTGAAAATGGAGAGGTTTAATGGATGTAAACTGGTTTGAACTTACATGAGAGGTGGTGATGATGAAAACTCAAGATGGGATTGGTAGTGAAAGAAGGAGTTGACAAGAGGGATAAGTAAATGAAATCAGTAATTTGCACTCAGAGGACTCATAGCTTAAATAAATTGGTAATAGTAGAATAAAGAATATTTGAGCTGTGCGAACTGTACCTGCCTTTAGATTTATATTTCCTTTTTTTGTTATGGATTCTTAGGTAGGTAGGTAGGTAGGTAATTTTATTCAAAAAACAATACAATAAACTTTCATTCATCAGCTAAAAAAAAATAGGCCGCAATGGCCTGTAAGCATAGCTGACATCAAATACGATCCATTTCTTTAACATATTTCACTTACATCAAAAAGAAAAATAAATAAGATAAATAAACTACAAAAAAAGAAAAAAAAACACAAAAAAAGAAAACAAAATAAAAACTAATGGTCAATTTAACAAAATGGGGGTAGATACCCCTCTCTCAATCTAAAATACTCAACATTACTAATTGTTGAGAAGATGGGCCTTGAGGCGTCGCTTCAGCTGAGGCAGACTTTCTGATTCCTTAACTTGCTGTGGGAATGAATTCCAGACGGGCGGTCCCATGTATCTGATGACATGAGCCGACCGGGAAGTATTCCGAAACTCATGAACAAGATTATTTGAATTTCGCATGTCATAATGATGATAGGAAGAACCCAAGCTAAAAAAATCATTAAAAATATCAGGCCCTAAATTATGTAGACACTGATATACTAAAATACCAATCTGCATGTCTCTGATTTTTCCAACATCCAAAATATCAAACTTCTTATATATAGACACAGTGCTAGCGCTTGCACGATCATAATTACCAAGAATTCTAATTGCCTTATTCTGTTGCACTTGAACCCTCCTGTAATTAGACTGAAAGTTACTAGCCCAGATTAAATAACCATAATTTATATACGACGCTATTAAAGTATGGTACAGTGACATTAAAACTTTCAAAGGAAGCACATTTTTTAGACGCCGCAGCATTCCAACTCCCCTTGACACTTTGCAGGAAACTAGGTCACTGTGCGCCTTCCAACTCAGTTTGAAGTCAAGAAGAAACCCGAGGTAACGCGTTTCTCGGACTTGTTTTAAAGAAACACCATTGTACTTAATATCTGAAGGTAAATCTTGGAGCTCACCAGTCCTTCTAAAAACCATGTAACTTGTTTTTGAAGCATTAACAGCAAGTTTACTGAGTGTAATAAACGTATGTAGTCCCTTTAAAGCATTGTTTGCTCGGTCTATCAAGTCCGGCAACGATTTGGCAATAACAGTTATAGCAGTGTCATCAGCAAAAGACGTTAAGTAACCAGGGACAAAAAATCTCCTACTATCTACATAAATTAAAAATAAAAGAGGACCTAGGACAGAACCTTGTGGCACTCCGTAATTCAATTGGTAAGCTTGTGAAACTTCATTATTTATTACGACTTTTACACTTCTACCTCGCAAATATGACTCAAACCAACTCAAACACTTATTCCTAATACCTAACTTCGACAATCTATCCAGCAAAATTCCAAAATCAACAGTATCAAAAGCTTTCTTAAAATCAATAGATTTCTTAAAATATAATTTTGAATGCATAACTATCAGTCTGGAGCATGTGACCTACAAAGTCGTAATTAGATAGAAATCGGATTTTTCGTAGACAAACTTAACGGAGTTTGCACAACTTCCACATAAATAAGTTTTGACACTTTTTGTTATAAAATAGAAAATTGATTTTACTAAAATGCCTTCCATAGTTTAGATGTGCTTGTGTGGAATTTGGCCAAAATTAAGGTTGGGAACTAGTGTGATAGATTCAGTGAGCAAGTCAAAGAACATATATCTTGTATTTCATTAGCTTTTTAACAAGAAAATATGTTACTTTTTTGGATATAAAATAAAATATGCTATTTTATGCTAAAGTAATGCTGTAAATCAAATGCTAAGGATCATAGTTGCAGCGGTAGCTGTGACCACCTAAAGAGCTAGCCACGGCCAAATGTAACTGAAAATTTGAAAACTTGTTTGAAAAAAAAACTGTTTTGTGAAAAAAAAATTGCCATTTGGAACCACAACTATTATTTCGATTAATCTTAATAGTGATTGCATCGAAAAAAACCTGCTTTTCAACTGAAAATAAGGAGCAGCACTAAGACTCAAAACGGACAAAAATTATTCGTTATGGAGGGGGGATGTCCCCTCCTGAACCCCTTATTTCTTACGCTAAAATTTGAAAAAAAAAACTTTATAAATAATCCTCATTTATACGGCACGTGTGTTTGAGCAGTCATTCTTAAAGAATTGGGACAAAAAGTGAATCTTTAAAGTAAATAACTGGGATCTGAGTAAGGGGCAACCTCCACGCTTATACACATATTAATTTCTGTTTGTTTTGGGTTTTAATGTTAATACTTACTATCTGTTGAAAAAATTTAAATTTTAACATTTAATTTTCGATTGTTGTTCGAATCATGCCCAAGCTTAACCAAGATACAATATGGGCTATCGGCCGAATAAATCTCCAATATATTGGAGTTGAACTGCACGTGTAAATGATTGTAAAGTGTTTGGTAGACGGTGGGTTCCACATTTTTCAGTTTTTCTGCTTAAGAGTAAAAATTTTGGACTAATTAAAATTTTGGAAACAATTTGAATATTTAGTCAAAACTTTCGATGCACAGTAATTTGTTAAATAAGTTCATAATATCATTTTTACTGCATAGTTTTTGCTGGGTGCAAAAGGGCATTATTTTTCATATGAAAAGGCATTCTGTTTGACTGGATCATCTACGCGATTGATGCCATCGCAACTTCAATAGTAGGTTTTCTCTTATGTTTAAATTTACTGTATACGTAAGGGAGGGTGGGTTTGGTTCGGACAGAAAATTTGGCTTTGTTGTAGCTTCTACTTCAGTCACTTTTTTTAGTTCCGTTCTTGGCTGAAACAAAAGAGAATGTTGTGATGCTTAATCGGAAATTTTTGTAGATTTGTATCTTCCATCTTTTAGCCCTAAGCTCAAATTATTCATGTTTCATAAATGTCCGAAGTCACCCCATCATGAGGGATGAGCTCGGACTGTATGAGGGTGGGTTCGGACAGCAGTTAATTTTCAATAAAATGCTGTGTACTTTAAAACTCGGATGCATCTTAAAATCACATAATATGTACACAAGTGGACCCTCTTTATCTCGCGTTGTAGCAGCTGAGGTTGCCGGTAGCAGCAGGCGATGCAAGCGCAAGAACTCTGTCATCTTTGTCCTCGATATCTCGAAAAACAAACCGTACTCCATTTCTGCGCAGGAAAGTGACTTCCACATCATTTCCATTTTTTCCTTTGATTTGGCCAATATAGAAAACATCACACTTCTTAGACTTTCTCAGCTCAAATTTCACAAGAACAAAGCTTTCAACTTGAGCATTTTCTATGTCAAAAGGCTCAAAGTCCTCTCCAAGCTCTCCACAGTGAAGAGATTCGTCGCTTGATGAATCATTCAAGGCAGCCAAGCCAGAATAAAGCTCCGCTCCGTCGTTGTCACTACGGGACGCACTGTTTTTGCGTTTCTTCGCAGATCGCTTCGGTGATCTGATCTTTCCCTGCTTTTTAGCTGTAATTTCTTCCTTTTCAGGTTTGTCTGTTAAAATGCGAGTCTTGCCTCGATTCCGATTCCTGCGACCCGAAACAGAGCTAGCTTCAAATCAGGGGAAGGGTCTAACTTCTTCCAGAGATCTAATCATGGAAGAAGTCGGTGAGGTTCCGGACTTGGAGTCAGCCTGCGACAGAGGAATCGGCGAAACGGTTGTTGCATCTGGGAGCCTGTCTGTCACTAGCGACGGTGCAAAAGCTCCCTCCGGAAATATGTCACGATTGAAAGGGAAGATTCCAGTTGCTCAAAACGCAGATATAATGTTCGACGCACTGAATTTCTACAGTGTTTTTTCGTGATTACCAGACGGTGCTGTAGGAAGAGAAGCGCTTGTCCAGATTCACCCCTCGTCCAACCAACCCCACTCCCCCTATATTCAAATACAATGAAACATTGAATGTAAATAGAAAAAATATATATCAAACAGTTCGTGGTAACGAACTGTAGTAAGGAGCGACCCGGCTCAATAGTAACCAAAACTCTAAAAAATGGAATTTTGATACCAATAGCTATATCAAAAGAATCGCATTTTAATGCTGGTTTTAAATATATAAGTTTCATCAAGTTTAGTCTTACCCATCAAAAGTTACGAGCCTGAGAAAATTTGCGTTATTTTAGAAAATAGGGGGAAACACCCCCTAAAAGTCATAGAATCTTAACGAAAATCACACCATCAGATTCAGCGTATCAGAGAACCCTATTGTAGAAGTTTCGAGCTCCTATCTACAAAAGTGTGGAATTTTGCATATTTTGCCAGAAGGCAGATCACGGATGCGTGTTTATTTGTTTTTTTGTTTTGTTTTTTTTTTTCCCCAGGGGTGATCGTATCGACCCAGTTGTCCTAGAATGTTGCAGGAGGGCTCATTCTAACGGAGATGAAAAGTTCTAGTGCCCTTTTTAAGTGACCAAAAAAATTGGAGGGCACCTAGGCCCCCTCCCACGCTAATTATTTTCCCAAAGTCAACGGATCAAAATTCTGAGATAGCCATTTTATTCAGCGTAGTCTAAAAACCTTATAACTATGTCTTTGGGGACGACTTACTCCCCCACAGTCCCCGTGGGAGGGGCAACAAGTTACAAACTTTGACCTGTGCTTACATATAGTAATGGTTATTGGGAAGTATACAGGCGTTTTCAGGAGGATTTTTTTGGTTGGGGGGAGGGGTTGAGAAGAGGGGGATATGCTGGGGGAACTTTCCATCGAGAATTTGTCATGGGAGAAGAAAACTTCCATGAAGGGAGAGCAAGATTTACTAGCATTATTTAAAAAAAAAAAATAAAAAATAAATGCGAAAAAGCTTTTTCACCTGGAAGTAAGGAACAGCAATAAAACTTAAAACAAACAGAAATTATTACCCATATAAGGGGCTCACCTCCTTATGATACCTAGCTCTTTACGCTAAAGTATTTTTAGTAATTTCAACTATTTATGCTACGGCTTTTGTGATTCAGGGGTCATTCTTAATGAATTGGGATAAAATTTAAGCTTTAGTGTAAAGAGCGAGGTACTGACGATGGGGCGAATCCCCTCATATATGTAATAAAAACATGAGAATACAAAAGTTCTTTACGTAAGCTAATTTATAAGTTACGTAAATCTTTTACCAATAAAAAGATTCGTAAAAAATTAAAAGTTCTAGTTGCCTTTTTAATTAACCAAAAAATCGGAGGGCAACTAGGCTTCGACCCCGCTCTTTTTTTCTCAAAATCATTCGATCAAAATTATGAGAAAGCCATTTACCCCCCCCCCCCTCCAAAAAAAATATGCAAAATTTCGTTTTGATTATTCTTCTGCGGAGAGCCAAAATCAAAACATGCATTGATTCAAAAACGTTCAGAAATTAAATAAAAAAAACGAGTTTTTTTAACTGAAAGTAAGGAGCGACATTAAAACTTAAAACGCACAGAAATTACTTCGTATATGAAAGAGGCTGCTTCCTCATCAACGCCCTGCTCTTTACGCTAAAGTTTTTTACTGTTTTAAAAAGAAGAATTGAGAGAAAGAGTCAAACTTTAGCGTAAAGAGCGGGGCGTTGATGAGGAAGCAGCCTCTTTCATATACGAAGTAATTTCTGTGCGTTTTAAGTTTTAATGTCGCTCCTTACTTTCAGTTAAAAAAACTCGTTTTTTTTATTTAATTACCATTTAAAATCACTGAAAATAAAGCTCCTGGTTGCACTTACCCCCTACCACCCCAAGAAATTTCTTCGTGAAACTCGTGATGCCAGGCCTTGCCTTGATTTATCGACATAATATTTTATGCTACACAAAAAAAGATTGTCGCCATGCTAAGGTCACTATTACCCCCTCTCCCACCACCAATAATCAAGTTCGTTGACAAAAAATGCTCCCTGGAATCAAGAGTGATTAGATATCAATTTCTAGGTATCAATTTTTACCCCTCCCCCCTTCCCACCTCAAAAAAATCATTCTATATTTCTCCGAAGACTCAATGAAAGATAGGTCTTTTAGAGATCTACCGCCCTCCCTGCGCCTACAAAATAGCCCACCTTCATAAAAGCTGATGCGCACTTACACATCACTGTATATAATTTTTGTAAATAATGACGAAGACCACACTGCCTTTCCATAATGCAATAACAAAAGAGATAATAATGAGGACTTTTTTCCCAAGACAGTGAACCAACAAAATCTATTTGAATATTTCGGCCCTATATCTAAGGGCGGTCTTCAGCAAAGAAAATAATAAACAATAAAACACTTACAATAAAAGTTCTCGGTTAAAAATCCATTATTTTTTTTTAAATAGCCTTGGCATCATTACTTCTTAACGAAAAGTTCAGCCAAGACTGTGTGATAAAAGCTAACATTTTTACGAGCTAAAAAGGACCTAGGTCAGCAATGACCTAGGAATAAAACAAACTGTCCGCGAGGCAATGGAAATGAAACGAAACTTATATAATAATACATCCCTAAATAGAGACTTGGGTGAATACACACTCAACCCTATGTACACAACATTAATTATAGAAAATAATCTAATTCAAAATAAAACAAAAATAGGAACGAACAAAAACAAGCCCAATCCCAAAAGAACTCTCAGATTAGCTGCAGAGAAGGCAAATATCGCAATAAAAAATTATTCCAATTTTTAATAAATACAGTTAGTGAAATGAATGAACCTTTTTAGCTCGTAAAATGTTAGCTTTTATCGCATAGTATTGGCTGAACTTTTCGTCAAGAAGTAATGAAGCCAAGGCTATTTAAAAAAATAATAATGGATTTTTAACCAAGAACTTTTATTGTAAGTGTTTCATTGTTTATTATTTTCTGTGCTGAAGACAGCCCTTAGATATAGGGCCGGAATATTCAAATAGGTTTTGTTGGTTCACTGTCTTGGGAAAAAAGTCCTCATTATTCTCTCTTTTGTTGTGCAGTATATAATTTTGTGAAACATGAGGCGACGAGTTTAGTTAAATGAAGCTTGAATTAATTTTCAGAAATATTTTTCTGCAATTAGAAAGGATGCGTCAACCCACAGCACCTTCAGTAATGTCATAAACGTCACTCTGCAATAAGAAGGGAGGAATCATCCCGCAGCACTTTTATTCAGATGTATTTTCAATGAAGGTAAATAAGATGCTCATGGACAGTCAGACGATTTTGACATTGAAATGCATTTTTTTAGGCCTCTCTGAACTCCTCTCTCCCACCTACACAATGCACTACCACCTCTCTTTCATATTAGCTGATACACAGTTATCCATCACTTAACATAATCTAATCATAAATCTAGTGAATCCACTTAGTTAAATCCAGCATTAAAATAGATGTCCATATTGGCCATGCAACTGGGTAGCTCTACACTTGTTTTTTAATACTTTTAAGTCGATTCGCAATCTCAGTCGATCGATATAAATCATGACGCGTACTTCCAAATAGCAGACTCAAATAACTTCTCGTAAAGCAAAATCACCTTCGCCGTCACATCTGGAGTGTTAAACATCACCACAGCTTTTTTGAAAATAGGACATCGTCGGTGTTTTCAATTTCAAACTTCAAATTCGCTTAAAAACATCCTAAAAAGTTCAATAAATCAGCATCTTCAATCTCAAAGCTTCTAGAAGATCCTGTGTTTCAATCGGAAAAATTATAAAGCGTAAAAATCACTATCCGAAGTTTCAGGGGAAGCATATTGAAACTCATCCAAAGAACGGAAATCCTCGAAACCAAACACCGCAATAGTGCTTTATATGTTGCTCTTTTTCTAACTTTGTGGTTAAGCTTAATCTGAGGTAGAGTAGTTTTGGGCTGAAGGTTTGAGAAAGGGTAAAATATGAACTTTTCTTTAATTTTTAGAACGCAAAAGAAAAATTAGGAACACTATTTTGTTCCTATTAGCCTTTTTAATTGTTGAAAGTGGATAGGGTGACCAGTCTCCTTCTCGTGCCTTTTTTGCTATCCAGTCCCCCATAACTCCGTGAGACATCTGATCAAAATTTTTAGATAACCAATTTGTTCAAAACAGTCAAAAGGTTCAATAAATATCCTTCCAAGGATAGCATGACTCCCGCTACCCCTTAGGCAAAGACCATAAACAATGCAAATCGCCAATTGTTTACACATTGGTGTTATAATGGGAAAGGGACGTGTTTGACTTTGGGTGAGCAACTGCCTCAAAACCTCCAGGATTTTCTAGGTTAGAAGTACCAAAAAAAAATCGTGAGAGGGGGGGTTAGGTGCCCCAGTTGTAAGATTACTGTAAAGTAAACACGTTGTAAAAAAAATTGGTTTAACAGGGTAAAATTGGTAAAATAAGGTAAAGTTGGTAAAATAGGGTAAAATATAGTAGTCCCTTAGAAATATAGGATAAAATTGGTGTTTTGCAGTTTCTCTGTAGCTACAAGACCAGTTAAGGATTTCTTTTTAAGTTATAGTTTTAGCTTTTAATGAAATATGTTGATGATTCTGATTTTCCTGTACTTAAAAAAAGATAATGCCCCTTCATCTAGACTTTCATCAATTTAATTATCAATCTAGTTTGTCCTTTGGTGATCTTGTGCCTAGGGTTATACCTCAGTATTTGGACAGTACTTGGTTTCTGACATCCACTTTGTACAAAAAGAACATTACCATTATTTGGGAGCAATATCATTTTAGAAATTTTTATGGCACTGGGTATTTACCAAGTGACACATAGCGATCACAAATTCTGTCGGTCTGTCGATCCCGGTTTTGATAGTTTCGGCACTTCCAGATAAGTTAGGACGATGAAATTTGGCAGGAGTATCAGTGACCAGAGCCGAATAAAATTAGCACTAGTCATTTCCTCCATTCGACAGCCTGGGGGGAGTGTTGGGACGGTTAATTCGGAAAAATTAGAAAAAATTAAGTATTTTTAACTTACGAATGGGTGACAAACTTCTTCCCGTGCCATATCTTACGGATGGCGTGGCTTTAGAAATTTTGAGGGCTCGCTCGACAGGAAAGTGAAAGCTTAAGTTTCTTTTTAGGGCAACAAATTATTAAAGTTTAGTCAGTCTACTTCCGTGCCCTTTTCTACTACCCCACCCCAGAACCGTTAAGGTACTGGATAACGAATTTTAGGCATTCAGAAACCTATCCTGGGATGGGGTTTAAACATTCAGGTAGCATGGAAGAAGGAAGGGGAAGGCAAGGGTCTTCAAATTGTGTGTTGGGAGGCTACTGTAATATCTCCAGAATGGGGTATCAAGCTGATACTACCAGAGGGGTAGGGGGTCGAAGTAACCCTCAAGTTTTGACTAAGAAACGAGAGCCTTGAAACGCTCTTCCTCGATTGACCAAAACTTGTTTGCACAATAAGCCTCTATAGGCCCTTTTAATTATTCACAGTGAAGAAGCGATGCAGCCCGAAAGAAATTACATGTATCCCAGTTATCAAGATAGTTTGCCTGCATTATTTCAAGTAAACCTTGGGGAACCCACTTGAAGTTTTCAAAAAATGCTAGGGAAGGGAGAGGAGGAAATTGCACTTCAAATTTTGGCTTGGAGAAGGGGCTGAGGTAAATCAATCGAAATCAATTCTTCTGGGCTATCAAAGCGGCACACCTGCAGTACCTTGTGAACGACAGATATGTATTGAGCTGACTCTTAGTGTTTGAAGGGGGCGGAGCTGCAAAGGCAGGGGACTTAATATTTTTTTATAAGAGGGAAGGCTTTTGGGGGTTAAGAAAAACTGGTGTCTCTGATCCACCTAAAAGTTTTGGCACTGCTAGTCCCAAGGGAGACTTTGAATCTATCCACGGTGAAATAGTGAAGTAAATCAGTATACACCACATTCACCTAGGCTATCAAAATAGCGTATCTGCAATAAATATGGTACAACTGGGGAACAATGTTCAAACCTTCAGGAACTGACCGAGGAAAGCAACGGGAACTTACATCATGCTTTGGGAAAACGATAAGAATGACAAAGAATTTTTATCTCCTTGAAATTCTTTTGGTCTGAAAAAGGACCGACACATTAATCTCGAAATAGTTAAAAAATGTTTTTCCCCCTTGAATCCTAAGACGGACATAAATTAAACATGAACAATCTAATGAAACTTAAGACGAACAAAAATTAGCACACACAGAAGTAGAGCTACTGTTCCCTTAATGCCAGGGTGTCATTTTTGCTTGACTGAAAACAATATTAATTTCGAACGATGTAATCGATTCATCAAGAGTAATTTCTGTTCGTTGTAAGCTCAAAATTTTATATGGTTTTATTTCTGTTCATATTAGGTTTTAATATAGTTCTTAACTTTTCTTTGAGAACCTTCTTTTTCTTAATACTTTTTTAAAATTAATCCATAAAGGGAAGTATTATTACCCAGAAGCTCTGAAGTAACCTGTTTCGGGGGAGAAAAATCTCAAAGTAGAAACACTGCCATTTCGTAAAAAGGAATAATACAAGTGCACGTCTAGCTGCTTATGTGACTCACTTCCTTTCTAAAATGCACTTGTCTATTCTGTATTTCCATCCCTCTTAACTCTTCTAAGTCAAATGATTTAACTTTTGTTATAAAGTCTTGTCATTTTGATCCATTTTAAATTTTATCTCTGCTCATTATAACGTTGTTTTACTCCGCCAGAATCAAAAAGGAACAATTCTAACATTGGCAGAAATCAGGCGCCAACTGCATCCCAAACGCGTCATATCTGCTAAGAAGGCCACGTGCCATCGCTAATCGACTGTCACTTTGGATTTTTAGTTCTGTAGCTCGTTAGGAGAATGCCACCTGATATCTGAACCCGACATAGAATTTAATGGACTGGCTCCAATTTCTGTGTCACATCCGCCCTATCAGTTTGTGTTTGAGCCACATATGATTTCAATTTTGATTTCCGTATTAGTTTAAAGTCATTTGCTTGAGTAAATATAGACGTTGATTTGTCTGAGGCTATAAAAATAAAATACCAAACCATCGCACTGTAAACTCAGAGGACAGAGTTACTTTTTTCCGGCTATTTTTACTTGCTCTCCGCTATTTATTATCAAATGACAAAACAAAATAATTATGAAAATGCACAGATATGACTGCTGATAATAACCTCTACCCTGCATGAACTTTGACACACATTTCCTCTTTTCAGTTAGACTATCTGACAGGCTACATTCGTCAAGTCTCATTCTTAAGGTTGCTTCATCCTTAAATATTCCTTTTTAGTTTTAAAAAAACATCAAATCCCTGCAAAATCATAGGCAGCGCAATTGGTGCCTAAGTAAAGAATGATGTTGGCATAATGTATTTGTGTTTGTTTTCTTCTAGACTAGAGTACTTTGTATAGAAAGAGTTGTCTTAGAAATTTCAGACGGGGGTTATTCGATTGGAAATTGAAAGTTTTAGTGCCTTTTTAATAGTCGAAAGGGATTGAAGGGCAACCAGCACCCCCCCCCCACGCCCATGATTTCTCCAAGCTTATTCAATCAAAATTTCGAGATAGTAAGTTGATTCAGCATAATGTAAACCTTTCTACTACTCCTTTCTGGTGGTGACTTGGTTTACGTTGATATAATCTAATACTGGTATGCATCTACTGGTAAGCGTGTAGCCGAATCTTCCGGAGCACTCATAACTTTCATAGAAATGTTAATAACATTATCAAATTGAAATGTCACTTTCTTAGTCATGCTTGCAATCATATTCACAGGGAATTCGCAGTCCCTACTCCTAAGTAACAGATACACTGTTCTTCTTTTAAAAAATCACAAACATCGAAGCGAGCAACAAATTCAGGACAGTAAAAATGTGCCTATGAACAAAATCATTCTTTGAAAAAAAGTTAGAATTTTTCATTTATTTCGACGATTAAGTCAAAGCATTTTCCTCCCTAATTTCCCATTTCATTTCTTTTATTTTTTTAAACTCCATTTAACAAAATTTTAACCTATCTTAAAATCAGCCTTTTGCGTTTTCCCTTAAAATAAAATAAAACAACGGAGATTTCAACTGACTACAAACTGAAGGAAATGTAAAAAAGAATTTATTTGTTGATACCCTTTGTAAAAACCTCTCAACTTCATTGACTTGCTTCTCTTCCTAGTTATAGTAAGTCTAGAAGGCTATGCAGTATCTGACCTTTGGTCACCTGATTTCAGAACTACTTTTTTGTTCTAATTCTAATTTAATCATAACTGGTTCATCAAATCTCCTTTGATCTTAGATCAGTTTCTCTTTGTCTTGTCTCTCTCTTTCTCTCTCTGCTATATTAAGACTAGACTCGATAAACCAACTAATATATGTAAATTTTTCTCTCGTGTCGGCCCACTAAACGCACTTCCCATCTGACCGGCTGAATCCAATGAAAAGACTCGAAAAAGGGCACTTTAGATCTTAACTATAACCAAAGATTGGTTTTATAATTTGAAAAAAAATATCCTTCCTACGCATACACATAATATAATTCTCATGAAACTTCTGTCTATCCAAATTAAGTTAATCAAAAACACATATTCAGTTAACTCACTGTCTTCTCAAATCTACCTCTGTATCTACTGCAAACCTTTATTAGCATCAGTTAGAAAGTAGAATTGTCAGACAAAGGTTCTGAGACGCGAAAATTCTTCGAAACTCGTGGCCGATGACGATTTTCGAAAAGCCAGACTTTTATGTACCTCAAATTTGCCTCGGAGACTACCTCGCTCGCTCCATCTTCAATCCAAGTTGCTGTAATGTTCCGATGTATTAGGGATGTTAAACTAAACCCCTAAACCACTTCCTAAATTCGGAATTGTCTTTTCAGGACGGCATTCTTTACATTAAAAAATTCACCCTCAACCTCAACTTAAAAAAAACTGAAATTTGTGAAATAGCTAGAACAGCGAACTTTTTGGATCTGGAATCAGCTCATACCTTTTAGTTGGATAGTGAAAGAATCATTTGTATAGCAATTTGTTTGAGGTTAACCCCCTTTTTTCTCAATTTTCCTAAAACCCCTCTCCCAACCTCACTCTCTCTCAAAGCTTTGAGTCCAAAACATTTTTTTTTTACTTTAAACATTTAGTTTTATATTCATCAGCAAAAGAGAGCGTAGTAATGACATATCTAATCATATTTCCTGACATTTACTCAATCAACAGTTTTTTGCCTCAAGCTCAAATTTAACCTAAAAAAAACGAATCTGTGAAAGAGCTAGAGCGATAAACTTTTCAAATCCAAAATTAACACATATTTCTTAGTCGGAAAGTGAAAGAATCATTTGTATAGAAATTTGGTTGAGGTCAAAGCACATTTTTACTAGACTATAATCATCGCTATCATTTTTCACTTTGTTTGGTTCGCTTTACCTCGGCTTGTCTATCGTCATTCTGAAATTCATCGCGATTTTTTTATTTAACATTAAGATTAAGACCAGAAGTAATTAAGTCCTGTAATAATACAAAACAAAAAGAAATTCCCTTTTCACGGGACGAAGAAATCCCCCACGGAAATATCCTCTAGACAATTAAATCCCGGTCAAAATTTATCCCGGACAATGACCCTCCACATCTCCAAGCGTAAAATTGAGACGGAAAAGAGAACGCAAGACATATAAGAAGAATTTTGTATAGGAATTATGCCAAATTTCCCCACTGTAAAATTTTTCTGAAATTTTCATCCCCCGGAAACTTCCCTCTCTATGGAAAATTTCCCTTTGGATAGCCCCCCCCCCAGCAGAAAATGTGCCCCGCCACTCAAAAATGTATGCATACTTCCCAATTACAAATACTATGCGTAAACAGTGGGTAAATTTTATAGCTTAAGGACCTTTCCCCGGGGTCAGTGGGGGTCATGTTATATCCAAAGGCATAGTTACAAGGTCTATCAACTATGACGAACACATTGGCTGTCTCAAAATTTTGATTGGAAGATTTTGGGGAAAAGGGACAGGAGACGGGGCCTAGTTTTCCTCCAGTCGTTTTGGTCACTCAAAAAGAGCACTAAAAACTTTTAGTTTCTGTTCAACTGAGCCCTCTCCCAATATTCTAGGACCACTGGGTTGATATGATCATCCTTGGTAAAAAAAAGAATAAACATGCATCCGTGAATTTTCCTCTGGCAAAAATTTGAAAATTTCAGGTTTGGAATAGCCTATAGGAGGTTGAAACCTTCAAAATAAGGTTCTCTGATATATTGAATCTGATGATGTGGTTTTCATTAAAATTCTTTGACTTTTAAGGGGTATTCTCCCCCTTTTCAAAAATAAGACAAATTTTCACGGGCTCCTAGCCTTTGATGGGTAAAACTAAACTTAATGAAACTTATATATTTGGAATCAGTATAATCAGCCATTTTTTTGTACAACTATTGGTATCAAAATTCAGTTTTAAGAGTTTCGGTTACTATCGAACCGCATCGATCCTTACTTACAGTTTGTTACCACGAACTGTTTGATAGCTAATTACTTTCCGTCGAAAGCTTATTTTTCGGAAAATAATTCTTTTTAAATCATTTCAGTGCAGCACTATAGAACTCAAGCGGAAAGAGCGTCGGTTTTGAGGAGGGGGTAGTTCTCCTCGTATCAAGAATAATTTCCGTTCTTTATAATTTGTCTCTCCACTTTGATTTGAAAAATGAGTTTTATTTTAGATTTAACTCAAACAAAAGTCACTGAAAATCTTGGTCAAAACAATTATTTAGAAATATCTTTAGGCTGTAAAAAAAAGAAGTAAAAAAAAAAGATGTATTTATTTGAATTCGTATATTGCAAACATTTTTCGGAACGTCACAATTATGTCAATTATTTTCTTGGCATACCACAACAGCAAAAAGGTATCGAATGGAATTTGATCAATGAAAACACGTGCAAAGATTAAGCTTAAAAAAAGAACTTCCAGCTTCTAGAGAAAAAATCAGTTATCTTGTTTAGATATTAAATCACACTTCAATGCCAAAAAGACATAACTTGAAGATTTACACCTTTCTATGAAGATAAACATTGATTTTTATTGAAGTAACTTTGTTATACAATGTTTTTTTTTTTTTTTTATAGCAAACAGGTGACTCTAGAATAGACAATTAACTTTCAGATACATCAGTTAAGATTTCATAATTAAAGCTGTTTTCATTTTGGGGCTTAAAGTAAAGGAAAGTCATAAAATAATCTTCTTTTTTCTTCATTGTGCATTTTCCAAAAGAGTGAGTGTTTCTATAAGGGCTTGGGACAGATATAGGGTATTTAGATGTCACTTCTGGTTCGGTGACTAATATTAGCAAAATTATGTGCATAATTTGTGTATAGAACTAAAGTCATTCTCGTTTTAGATAAAAAAGTTGAAGAATATTTGCAAAGTTATGTCTTATTAAAGCTAATCAAGTCTACTTCGGTTATTTCCAAAGCAATCATACAACACAATAGCTGAAATTAAATTCGTTTTCGGGCATCTTCTCTTATTGAATTAAATAAAAAAAACAAGTTTTTTTAAATGAAAGTAAGGAGCGACATTAAAACTTAAAACGAACAGAAATTACTCCGTATATGAAAGGGGCTTTTCCTCCTCGACACCCCGCTCCTTACGCTAAAGTTTTTTATTCTTTTAAAAAGTAGAGTTGCGAGAAAGAATCAAACTTTAGCGCAAGGAGAGGGGTGTCGAGGAGGAAAAGCCCCTTTTATATACGGAGTAATTTCTGTTCGTTTTAAGTTTTAATGTCGCTCCTTACTTTCATTTAAAAAAACTTGTTTTTTTATTTAATTTCTGAAAGTTTTTTAATTAATGCATGACTGATTTTGGCTCTCCGTACATAAATTATTAAAATGAAATTTGCATATTAATTCTTTTTTTGGCTAAATGGCTTTCTCTTAGTTTTGTTCAGACGATTTTGAGAAATAAGGGGTGGGGAAGGAGGTCTTGTTGCCCTCCAATTTTTCGGTTACTTAAAAAGGCAACTAGATCTTTTATTTTTAACGAACGTTTTTATTAGTAAAAAAAAAATACGTAACTTAAGAATTAACTTACGTAACAAACTTTTATATTCTTATATTTTTGATTATATATATGAGGGGGTTGGTCCCCTCGTTAATACCTCGCTCTTCACACTAAATCTTGTTTTATCCCAATTCTTTAAGAATGACCCCTGAATCAGAAAGGCCGTAGAATAAATAGTTGAAATTATTTAAAAAAATTTTAGCATAAAGAGTGAAGTGTTTATCTCCTCCTAAATACCTCGCTCTTTATGCTAAAGTATTTTTAGAACCCCTCATATGCGTAATAATCTCTGTTCCTTTTTAAGTTTTAGTGCTTCTCCTTACTTTCAATTGAAAAAACTTTTTCATGTTTATATTTTCATTGTTTTTTTTTTATAGTAATGCTAGAAAGTCCTGCGCCCTTTTCATTGAATTTCTCTTCCCCCATGAAATATTCCTCCAAGGAAAGATCCTCCCATATAGCCCCCTCCCCTGAACCCCACACCCAAACCAAAAAAATCCCCCTGATAACGTCGGTACACTTCCCAGTAACCATTACTATATGTAAACATTGGTCAAAGTTTGTAACTTGCAGCCCCTCCCCCAGGGACTGTGGGGGGTAAGTCATCCCCAAAGACATAGTTATTATGGTTTTCGACTATGCGGAACAAAATGGCTATCTCAAAATTTTGATCCGTTGACTTTGGGAAAAAATGAGCGTGGGAGGGGGCCTAGGTGCCCTCCAATTTTTTGGTCACATAAAAAGGGCACTAGAACTTTTCATTTCCGTTAGAATGAGCCCTCTTGCAACACTCTAGGGCCACTTGGTCGATACGATGACCCCTGGGGAAAAAAACAAACAAAAAAAAAAAAAACAAATAAACACGCACCCGTGATTTGTCTTCTGGCAAAAAATACGAAATTCCACATTTTTCTAGATTGGACCTTGAAATTTTTTCTGTAGGGTTCTCTGATACGCTGAATGCGATGGTGTAATTTTTGTTAAGATCCTATGACTTTTAGGGGGTGTTACCCCCTATTTTCCAATAAGGCAAATTTTCTCAGGCTCGTAACTTTTGATGACAATAACTAAACTTGATGAAGCTTATATATTTGAAATCAGCATAAAAATCCGATTCTTTTGATATATCTTTTAGCATCGAAATTCCGTTTTTTAGAGTTTCGTTTACTATTGAGCCGGGTCGCTCCTTACTACAGTTCGTTACCACGAACTGTTTGATTTCAGTATTTTTCAGTATTGCCAAGAATTAAATCCTAATTTTTAAACTTAGCTGCTGAAATCATAATAGCGACTCTAGTGCTGTGAAAATTACTTGTATCCTTCAAGAGCAACAATGAACCAAATTCACTTTTGTTTATGGTTCTTAGCTTTTACCACCAAGCTCTCGTTGAACTGTTTCCAATTACATTAAACTAACTCTGGAACTTTAGATTTTAGCCACTTATCATCAAGAAGGTATGTCCTAAGAGTTTAATTGGTCACTTTCATTTACTTGAATTCCGATTCCCCCGGTTTTTGAGCTATAACATATGCAAAGAAAAATGATGAATAAATTTTCTGTATCTAGGGGAAAACTAACTGTTATCTTTTCTAGCGACATTCCTTCTTTCCAATCCGTGCCGCTCCCGTTGTAGACGGGAATTTCAGAAGTCAGCCATTTTTGCCGCAACACCCCCGTGATCTTTTTGCAAGTGGAAATTTTAACAAAGTTCCAACTATATCTGGTGTGACGAAAGATGAAGGTCTACTTTTTTATCTTCGTAAGTCAATTTGTCTTTTTTTTTCTAATTTTAGAAATGCTATGCCTGACGTGCGAGTTAATTGGTTAAGCAAAGAGAATAAGATGTATGAACTAAATATGAAAAATGAGATAAAATAAATTGACACTCTGTCGCTTTCTTCTAAAAATTATTATTTTTAATGATTTTTCGCGCTATTATGGTAAAATATACTAGGGAGTAATACTTAAGCCTCGTGTATTACAATTATAAAATATTGGGATCTTATAGAATAAATGTTCATTTCTAGCTAGTAAACATTTCGATGATCCTGATACCTGCTTTTTATTTTTTAACATGCACTAAAATAGCCTGTTATTAGTAGTGGTAGTATCGTAATTTATTGCAAGCAACAAAGAAAAAGAAATCAGCATCCCACCGAAAGCATTGCTGGCGACGGTGCACTGCTAAAAATAATGAATAAGTAAGAAAATTCTGAGAGGAGTGAAAGAAAGAGTAGTGGGTAGAATCATAAATGGGGTCGAAAAAAGTAAATAAAATACCAATACACACACGTAAAATTACTGAATATGAAACGATTCTGGAGCAACATAAAAGTCCCATATATTAAAATCCTTTGTAGTTTAATATTCAGTAGAAATTACTTAAACATGTTCAAATTGTTAGTTTTTTAACAACTGTTATTAAACAAATTATTTGAAAACATATTTTTGTGCTATTTGAAATTTGACGTTGCACTTCTTAGTGATCCCCTGAGATGCCAAAGATGTGCCCTTACGGCAGCCTGGATGCAGGTAGTGTCAGTTGATCTAGTTGAACACCCTTCTCTTATTTCCTAAGAGTTTCAACTTAATACCCTTAAAAGTTCTTGAGATATTGTAGATATAGCCTTACGACAACCTTGATGCACATAATGTCTTTTGATTTAGTTCAACAATGAATGAAATCCAATTTAATCCTAGGACAGTAACACACAGGCAAAAGCCTTTGGCTTTTTTTTAGCTCCCTCTTCTGGATATCGCAAAGAACGAGCCCCAGGGAATCAGACAGCAGAGTCACACATATATAATATTAACAAACTTTGCAACACATTCTTACTATTAAGACTTCACCGGGTAGAAATAAGGTACTTTTATTAGGTGATTTTAATGCCCAGGTCGGTAGGGATAGATGGTATCCTAGTCTAGGTAAATTTCGTGCTGGAAAAGAAAACAGTAATGGTTACAGGCTGCTGTAATTTTGTAGGTATGACAATCTAGTTATGACCAGTACGTGTTTAGTCATAAAATAGCCTATAAGCTAGCTTGGTATTCACTTGACGGTAAGGCAGCTAACCCTATTCATGATATCATTTAAACCGAAGAATGGCAGGAGCGATATAGGATACTAGGGTATATAGGAGTGCTGTCATTGGTGCTATAACTAAAGATCACCATCTAGCAGTATTTAGGGTTAATCAAAGCTGAAATTTAGGAAGGGTGACTACTTTCTTGAGAGCTAAGACGGTGGCGGACTCCAGGCTGAGAATATGCGTGAAAATTTCCAGGAAAAGTTTAATACTAAACTGAAGATTTTAAAATATGACAATATATAAGATGGGTTGAATAATTTCAGGAAAATAGTTTGTGAGGTCAGTGATGGTGTCTTTAGGAAAACAGATAGAAACACAGCTAGGGATGCTTGTGAAAATGCTTTGTTTGATAGACAGAAGAATGGGCTTGTATAAGAATTACCTGAGTGATCATATGAAAATAAGAGAAATATAAAGGAAGCTGAGAAAGTATTAAAATATAAATTAAGGTGGTTTGAATTGCAGGCCATGGATAAAATTGCTGAATATCTGGAAGATGCGGCCAGACAGCATAAAAGTAAAATATTTTACTGACTTGTCAATAAATTGAGAAGGAATAGTCAATCTGAACTTGTCCCAGTTAAAGATAGGCATGGGGCTACAATTAGTGATAAAGGAAGAGTTGAAGAGACATGGGCAGGACATTTTCAGAATGTCTTAAATTTTGATAGAGTGTTTATGAAGGAAGTTATGAAGGTTGTAAAGGAAAATTTATTTCGTGACGAAGAATTAGTGACGGTGCTAAAAGGATTAAAAAATGATAAGAGATAAGAATACTGATGAGATAAGCTACTGAAGATTAGGAATATGGTCAGAGGTAACGCTATTACGTTACCTATTGTAAAGGCCATAAGGCTTTAATGTTTTATTATTTATTATTTTTCCCCCAGAGGCACTTCATTTGGAAGAGGTGATCATATTTAATTCAGAGGTGCTTACTCGATTTGAAATCGGAAGCTCTAGTGCCCTTTTTAAAAGTTGAAAGTGATTGGAGAACGACTAGCCCCCCCCCCACACACACACCCTCTTTCCCCCAAATGCATATACCAAAATTTTAAGACAGTCGTTTGTTCAGAATAGTCCAAATATTAGATAACTAAAACTCCAGGGTCGATACAAGCCCCAGACCCCGGAGCGTATGTTGTAAGTTATGTCCCGAGGGAATATAAAATTTTTACGAAAAGGGTGGTCGCATAAACTTTGGAGGAGCCCATTCGATTTGAAATTGGAAATTCAAGTGCCCTTGTTAAAAGTCAAAAGAGGTTGGAGGACAAGTATCCCCCACGCTCTCTTTCCTCCAAATGCATCCTATAGATGCCTATTTTGTTCAGAATATTCCTAAGATCAGATGAAAAGAAACTCAGGGGGTCGAAATAACCCCCAGAGTCGGGGGGTGGGAGATATAAGTTGTGCTTCAGAGGTATATAAGGTTTTTATGGAAGGGGTGTCGTTTAAACTTTGGAGAATACTCATTTGATCAGAAATTTAAAGCTATAGCTCCCTTTTTAAGGTTCAAAATGATCAGAAGGCAACTATCCCCCCTCCTACACCTACCTTTCCCCAAATGCATCCAATCGAGATTTTGATATAATCGATTTGGTCAAAATAGTCCAAATACCATTAATCAATGTCTCTGAGGTTGGAAAAAACCTCTCAGAACCCATGGGAAAGGATTTTAAGTTATGTTCTGGGGACATATAACGTTTTTTAAGGAAGAGGTGGCCGTGGAAAATTTGGAGGAGATTCATTTGATTAGAAATTGAAAGTTCTAGTTCCCTTTTTAGGAGTCAAATTGATTGAATGGCAACTAGCTCCTCCACACTCTCTTTTCTCCAGATGATTCCTATCGAAATTTTGAGATAGCCATTTTATTAGTAGTCGAAAGATCATATTACAATGCCTCTGTGGTCAATAGAGCCCCTCAGAGCCCGGGGGAGAGTGTTTTTAGTTAAAAGTCTATAATTTAAAAGTCTTATAATTGTTGCGCCTGAGACGTGAAAAACTGTGGAAATATTCGTTTTATAAGCTAATAATAAACTTTAGTATTAAAAACGAATAGACGTTCATCAGAAACAATTTCTATAAAAGCCTTTACTGCAGGCAACGCTATTGCCTATAGTAAAGGCCATACGGCTCCAATGTTTTATTTTTATTCCCCCAGTGGCACTTCATATGGAAGGGGTCGACGTATAAACTTCAAAT
Organism: Artemia franciscana; assembly: GCF_032884065.1. NCBI lineage: Eukaryota > Metazoa > Arthropoda > Branchiopoda > Anostraca > Artemiidae > Artemia > Artemia franciscana. The sequence continues at coordinate 17,007,045 of NC_088881.1, forward strand.
ATGGCTCATATGATTGGAAATCAGGATTTCTAGTGCCCTCTTTAAGAGACAAATGTGGTTGGAGGGCGACAAGCCACCCCTTGCAACGCCCTTTTTTCCCCAAATGCATCCGATGAAAATTTTGAGAGAGCAATTTCTTTAAGATCATATAAAAAAACAAATTTTGAGAGGGCAATTATTCAAAGATAACACAACAAAACCTCTGGGTCGACACAACCCTCCGGAGTCCAAAAGCAAGTATTTTAGGTTATGCCCCGGGGGCATATAATGTTTTTACGTAAGGACAGGTCGTATAAACTTCAGAGGTGGCTCATTTGATTGGAAATTTGTAAGTTTTAGTTACCTTTTTATGATTCAAAAGGGATCGGAGGGCATCT